>NC_047076.1:1811487-1853736 GCF_902459465.1 Asterias rubens
CCATTCATTTTAGGAGTGATGACCAAACGCCATCCCTTTAACTTCACACGTCAGTCTTTTAAACCGTGCGGTTTACAACGAGGCGAGGCACACATTCTTCCAATGCGAATTAACACTCAATGTCAATGCGAATTGACGTTGTGGAACCATGTATCAACAATTTCACGATTGTATTGCAACAGGAAAAAGAACCACTTCTGGCCATCACACTGAATTACTGACTCAAGTGATCACAACAATGCGGACTTTTGAGGGTAAATTTTCTGAATCTCTTTTAATTAATAAAGTAAAGACGAGTGTTTGTGGTGCACACAGTGAAGTCCAAACGTGTGGCGGATTGTGTTTATTTTGCAGTAAAACGTGTCACAATAAACCTAACAGCTGTATCTTTAAAGGCACTGGACACCTTTTGTAGTTGTCACATACAAGTATTCTACCTTGGTGTATATATGCATAAAATGACAAATTTGTGCAAATGTTGGCATATTTGGTCATCGAAGTTGCAAGAGAGTAAAGAAGGAAACATCAATCTTGTTGTACAAATTCGTGTGATTTCAGATGCCGAAAAAGGCTTTAGGAGGGCTGATATGAAGTATATGAAAAAAACTACCAACAGCTCTGCTCGTTACCAAGTAAGTTTTATTGCTAACAATTATTATGAATAATTACCAAGTAGTGGTCAGTGCCTTTAATGTTCACATCACCATATGAATCTGTCTGGTCACCCGAGTGTACAGTTACTGGGAAATTTGTGTCGTTCTAAAAAAGAGAGTAAGCCTTTTTGTTTCGAGACACGTTTGAAGTTGATGCTTGTCCTATATATCGACTTGAGATTGTGTGCGCATCATTGATTGCGCACTCAGGTGAATGTAGTTGGTACCGCCCACGACTAACCAATACTCATGCGTTATATTAACCTGTAACATGTTCCGTATGGGTGGAGATTTCATTGTAAAAACCTGTCATATATCTCTACTAGTCACGTTCGCCTCTCGGCTATACGATCTGATTTTACCATTGAAATTACGAGATATTATGAACACTCAAACACATTTTAAAGTATGCTTCCAAGTGTGAGTACTTTTCAGTTGAGTACCAAATACTGTTGAGTACTAAGGTGGACATGTAGTAGGCCCCTACTCGAGAACAGGTACCTTGGTCATCGAGTACGAGTACCAAGTACCCTGATATCCGAGTACCAAGTCCAGCAGCCGAGTAGCAAGTACTTCAAGTCAAGAACTGTCAATCAAGTACAACTGCTGAGTACTAAGGTTGCTCATAAGTAGTACTCGGGTGCGAGTACTTGGGCCATCTAGTCCATCTACCAAATACTGTTGGGTACTTAGGTGTACATATTACTCGAGAACAGGTACCTTGGTCATCGAGTACGATTACCAAGTATTCTGATATCCGAGTACCAAGTCCAACCGCCGAGTAGCAAGTACTTGCAGTCAAGAACTGTGAATCGAGTACCAAACATGCTGAGTACCAAGGTTGCTAAACTCGAGCGAGTACTCGGGCCATCTAGTCCGAGTACCAAGTATTCTGATATCCGAGTACTGAGTCCAACAGCCGAGTTCCAAGTACTTGGATCTCCGAGTACTCGAGTACTTTATACAAAGAGTACTGCAAAAAGAGCTGTAAAACCATTTTGATTCGTGGCTATCCTCTAGGGTGACTGATCTATGTTCCGATCCCCCTATGTTACGAAACCATCACGTAATTTACATAGCAGGGTAGGGTTAGGGTTAGGAACAGCAAAACACACTAGGGGTGGCGGAACATAGGTTTGTAACCATCTTCTAGACGACAATACCAGTTTGTTATGATTTGTTGAACATGAATACTTTGTTCAGTGGGAAGGGAATTAGTATCATGACCACTGACTTCACATGAGTCCCTCAACCGTAATCACCCGTAATCTACACTTTAACAATCTAGAGAGATATCTCGTCTACTCGTAAGACCGTAACGCGATATCAATTCCAGAGTTTGAAGCTCTTGTGCTCGAACCGTTCACATTTCAAAATGAAAACATTCCTTGTTGTCCCTGGCTTAGCCTATCTTTGTTCGCCACTCGGAGCCGGGGTCGACCATATTTGACGGGAAGCTTTCAGGATCTGGTCAAGGGCTCGCGCCAGAGGTCGGTAAACAATTTACTCTGTGTCTGATCAAAGAAACATGGACACTCTGACACGTCTGTCAACCTGTTTAGGGGAAATGGGTCACGCTAAACAATGAGAGGAGAATCCACTCGCTGACATGGTATCAAGATGAACAATTATTTAAGCGATCATTGATAGAGCGTCAAGTATACAGTTATCAGATGTAACAGTGTCATGCACTTGTGTCAAAACACCATCATAGAAAGATGTGTGTAGACATTTGAATGACAGAAACAAACATGCTCTGTGTTATGCACGCTCTGGGGACCTTTCATTGTTAATGTGCAATTAAGAAAAGTGTAATTTTTTGACAAATATTGTTTTTAATATTCGCTAGTTTATGGAGACCGAGGGCAATTGGGAATTTTAAGGACTGGGGTGCTCCATATTAGTGATTTGTGTAGGCAAAATAGTGTGAGGATGTTTGTGTTAGGGAGAAAGGATAGAATAAATGATGTCTCCACAGAGATGTAAACAACAGATTGTGTGAGAGGATGTGTTGAAGTCCACAGAGTGTCTCACGGTCCCACACTCGGATCCCCATGTTTCAAATACTTGTCCACACCATATATGATAAATGTTATGGTATGATAAACCAAAACTGTGCTCTTGCAACACATAGTTTTAAAGACACTGGACACTATAAGACCAGTGTACCTCAACATTATGCATAAAATAACAAACCTGTGAAAATTTGAGCACATTTGGTTGTCGAAGTAGCGAGATGAAAAAACAAAAACCCTTGTCACACGAAGTTGTGTGCGTTGATTTTGAGACCTCCAATTCTCAATCTGAGGTCTCGAAATCAAATTCGTGGAAATAACTTCTTTCTCGAAAACTATGTCACTTCAGAGGAAGCCGTGTCTCACAATGTTTTGTACCATCAACAGCTTCCCATTACTCCTTACCAAGTAAGGTCCTATTATTTTGAGTAATTACCAATAGTGTCCAGTGTCTTTAAGCAGGAGAGACCACTATCTCTGTGTGCACCTCTCTCTATTATGTTGTACGAAGCATGCCCCTAACCGTACTCCGAATATTTTCTTTTTTAAATAGGGATAATGTCCAAGACCTCTCATAATGTTTTCCAATAACAATAACAACAAGTCCCGTCTGTTTGTTTCCGTTTTGAGATTAATGCGTTATAATCACTGCTAGCGATCGATCAGCCAATTTCAAAAGTTTGTCGATACATCGACTAAATTACACTCTAAAAATGATGTGCGTTTTGCAGTTGGATCAATAAAGATTTTCATCAATCGCATGGTGGACAAGTAAACCATTCATTTATGTACAGATACTGTAGTTGTTCCATGCGAGCTGTCCCTTGTGTTAATGCAAGATGGCATAACTAATACCATTACAGTACATCTTGCTTTTAAAAATACAATTCACTGATTTTGTGCGTGCTTGTGCATCAATAGGCCGTCACCCGTTTGGTGAAGTAAGTTTTTTGCGATTTCTTTTATATTTGTTTTTTCTCTCTTTTTTACATTAGCGATCGAGGGCTGAAACTGAATTGACAAATGATTGTCAATGCATAGTAGCGCTAAGTGCTATTATGCTTTGTTACTCTGGCGCAATACAATAGGACATACAACGCAGTTCATTTTGCATAAAGGAAATTAAAGCAAAAAATAAAGGGTAAAGAAAGGGTTCGGAATTATGTGGCAGTGAATGTTTCCGGTTGGTTGTCCGGAAAGGCCCCTGGTTTTTCTTCATTCGTCTTTCCTGAGACTCTTTTATGGAAGCCTTAGGGATGGTCGGCACAATTGACATGATGACGATTAGTTGACAAATGATTTTCAAGAAATAAACAAGTGTTGTTATTTTTTATTATAATGAGTGTTGTTGTTGTTGTTTTGTTTTTTTCCCTTTTTTTTCTTTTTTTAGGGGGGGGGGGTATTTCGCCCCTAACCAAGGCTAAAGGCCACTCTTATTTAGGGTCTATCACGAAGAAAACAAATAAGACGAACATAACTCGGGGAGCTGAGGGTAGGAATTAATATTTCTCCCAAAACAGTCTAAATCTTGTAGGATGAAAGGAAACATGCACCAAGTATCACATTGTATTTCTATATAAACTTTCAGAATTAGCTTCCCCCGGTTACACCAAGAGAAAGTATCTAAGGAATGCTTTCAAGAAGACAGCCGGAGTATAATGGTCAAAAAGTCCAGCTCAATTGGCTATTCTCAGAATCTCTCACCAAAACAGTCTCATCACAATATGCTACCGCAAACTTACACTCTTTCATTTTGTTTCCAACATAGCCTCAAGGTTTTGTTTAAATGTCCTTCTTATTTGTTTTAAGGCACGCACTGTATCTTAAATCCAAGACGGCAGTCCCACCAAATACGTCTTGACATTTACATACAAATTGTAGGTTTATACCATCCTTCCATTAGACACACCTCTCCAAATGTTTGCCAGGTACATTTGTACCAATGTTGATTATTTCTTGTACAAAGTTATTTAAATATCCCATGCCCTGTCACTCACTTCATGTGGTTGCATAAGACCCGGCTGTGCACATAAAGTTATCCCCCGCTCTGCACAGCGTTCCTATTTTGTGATTAATCAATGCCAGGTGGGATGTATTTACTCCACTTGTATTTAAATCGCGATGCCTCAATAAGTTTACTCAGCCGCACCACCCCCAAAAAAATCGAATTCACTAAAAGATGATAAAAGGTCGATAGGCAAAAGCTAATTTTACTATCAGATTGTAGCAAATAAATAAGCCTCATTATAACTTTTCAATTTGTTTTTCAATTACAAGATGAAGCAACTTGTGTCAGAACCAAGACGCAGCAATTGACGGAAGTTTGCATATGTCGGGGATAAAGAATATTTTGGTTTTACCCATACACTGATGTGTCTAAGTACTGTATGGGACTACTCAGTACTTTCCCGAGCTCGGTGACAAAAATCACAGGATGAAGCAGTTATAGTACGATGAAAATGCACCCCCAGAACAACCAGAAGGGGGCGCTATAACTGTAATTAAGCCTCACTTACACCTTCCTGACATATTGGGTAAAATGCTGATTTTTAATGGTATATTTTTAACAGTTTGAACAACAAACAATTATAGAGAGTAATTTTAAATAATTATTTAATAAACGCCCTCACTTGTCACTTAAAAGACACTGAATTAAACTCATCGTGTCAACGAACTTTTATAAACTGTAAAATATCATATTCAAATGCTACCACTGTGGGGACTGAACAACACAAACAAACAAAAAAACCTCTTCCAAAAATTATTTGATGGATTGCGAATTAACCTCCTTCCCACGACAACCACTTCAAGTAAAGAGCCCCCGGCATGCGTGGTACCCACAGAGTAACCGAAAAGATGAAAATAATGGATTGGGAAACGTAATCAGAGTCACCGACTTGGGGCTATGTTTACGGTAAAATCGATTCTTGATGTTCAATTGCAGGCTTTATCAAATTCTTACAAGATATCGATACTGATCAGACACAATACACGATCGCATTATCAAATACACAGGGTCGATTCTACGAAAGTGATATTTCTCTCGCTTTTACTAATCGTACTCGAATCGATTATTTGCCGTCATGACAGGTGATCGAAATTCAACAATGACATAGTGTAATCGATTGTTATTGCTCGATTGTTATTTTCACTCATGATGTCGATACCCAGTAACCGCGACAACCGATAGCCATGTTACTGCATTCCTTTAAAAATAAAATGTTAAAGTTTCACTGGTTAACATTATTGTGTTCAAGTCTGTTCCGAGTCTCGAGACAAACTCGAGATTTCTTATCTATTGCAAAGTTATTAAACATGTGAAATGATTAGTCATTATTTATTTCCTCCGAACCCATTAAAGTTGAGAAATCATAGTCTTACAAGATGAGAAGGTTGTGAAAGGCAAATGCTTAGCACTGTAAACCAGACAACTCTACATGTTTGCAAGGGGTTAATTTTTGCAAAATGTCATTGATTTTACCAAATGAGAAAAGGAGAACACGAAACAATAATGGAATTTATGCTAACAAGCTTTACACACGTAATCTGCGTTTCGTATGCCTTACTCATTATACGAATGTGGTAAATGATAACGTGATGTGCTTCCTACTTATGAAATCGTTATGGTGGAGTGAAATTGTTAAGGTGACAGTTAAATGTACACATACATTATGTTTTTCCCGCTAACAGGCTTTAGAGTCATAACTGTTTAGTTCACTATTGTTAGTCCTATATCATGTATTGTCTCTGTGTGTTTTTTTTCACATAAAAGTATTATCTTCACCCGAGCTCTTTTTTTTTACCATAATTATCATTTCAAATTCTTTTGTCGTCTGCCCCTCTATACTGCGCCCTATTTTTCTATCCAATAGTCTTGTTTCGTTCAGGTTTTTTTTTTTTTTTTGATTGCGTTATCCTTTGTAAAGTTATGATTTGCGTATTGTGTTTTGAATGGCTGTACAAAAGAAACAAAGCATTAAAACCACAGACATTGACACACATTCTGTTTGATTGCATCCCTGTGGAGACATCTTCCTTCTTTCATCTGTCCCTGTATATAGTTACATTAGACATTTTACACAAAATTCCTTTTGGAGCACCCCCAGTCTTTAGAATTCCCCTATGGAGACATTTTCTCTTTTTCTGTTTTGCTCTCGGTCTCAATGCGCTAGTGAATATCAAATCATACACCTTTTCGCAAATACTGGGGCGCGCGCGTAAAGCTTGGAATTAGGTGCATTGTGGTCTAGCTGGTATCCAAATTTGATCCATATCTATCCCACAATGCACCTCATTCAACAGTCTGCGCTTGCGCATTGGTATTTGCGATAAGGTCTATGATCACCGTATATAAATCAGATATGATAGGATGGTATGAAATCAAACAGTAGAGGAAAAGTAGTGGACATTTGTAAGAACTTGGTAAAGGATAAGGCAATGTGTTTCCTACTGTGTACAATGTGTTTCTTAATAATTTTATGTACATTTTTAAAATTCATGCTTTTATTTTCTGTATTTTTATAAACATGTATGTTTTTTGTTGGAGGGGTCTGGGAGGGCACATCGCTTTGATGACAGTTTTTAAAAACTTTTGCCTTACCCTGGACGGCCCCTGCCAACAAAGAATTATGTCCGAAGATTTAAAATAAATAAATAAAAAATACTATTTTACAACATACTCATAATGAAATCGTTTGGTGGAATGAAATCGGTATTCGTTATTCGTTATGGTAAGATTCTCCCTTCAACTTTTTGCACACAATGTCTTGTGGAGCAACCCCGTCTTTAGAATTCCCCTATGGGTCCTTTTGTGTTCCCTTTTCTGTCTCCATACATACTATATCAAGCACTAGAGAACAAGTAATGCAAAGTAATGTGCCTCCTACATTTACAACATACTTATAATGAATTCGGAATTTTGTTAATGAAACCGTTATGGTAAGATTCTTCCTTTTTACACACAATTCCCCTATAATGGAGACCTTTTGTGTTTCCTTTCAAATTCTGTTTTCAGTCTCCATAATTTAGTGAATATGAAAAGATAATGGTCGCCCCATACTCACGTTTGGTGAAATGAAATCGTTGTGTTATAAGATTCTTCCTTAGACTTTTTACTAAAAATTTATTGTGAAGCGTACGGGTCTTTCTATTCCTCCTATGCAGACCAGTGAGTTCCCTTTTCTGTTTTGTTCTCAGTCCCATAATGTTAGTGAATATAAAAACAAATCACAGTAGATATGATTTGGCTATATATATCAATCGTTTGATATCGCAGTGGACTTTGAAGTATCCGTTTCCCTTTATTAGATTTACCAGTATTTCCAACCTCTCCCGTGTTTACTAGATTGTTTCTTTCTTTGACATCGCTACTGAGATTTCATATCTACTTATATCTCTTTTTGATTGACCTAGTTGTTTTGTTGTTCAGGTAACTCATACATTGTATAGACTTCGCTCACAAAATTTGTATAAACAAATTACCCCGGGGTATTTTTAGATAGCATTGTCACAACATGTAACGTTCACAAGTGAACGTTTTTCAAGTTGTTCGCCGGCAATATTTGATCATTGTATTGAAGAACGTTTGAAAGTTGAGAACATGAGGTGACGGAGAATGAAATTACTTCTTGTTAGACGTCTAGGGATTTTCATGTTTCATGTATACGGAGACTCATCCAGCCCCTGGCCCGTTTAAAAGCACTGGACACGTTTGGTAATTGTCAAAGACCAGTATTCTAACTTGGTGGATCCCAACATTGCATTAAACAAAAACCTGTGCATTTTTGGACTCAATTGGTCGTCGAAGTTGCGAGAGAATGGGAGAAAAAACACCCTTGTTCCACAAATGTGTGTGCTTTCATCTGCCTAATTCTTTTGTTATTTAAACTGAGAAATTACCTCTTTCTTGAAAACAACGTTAATTCAGAGGGAGCCGTTTCTTCCAATGTGTTATACTATTAACATCTCTCCATTACTCGTTACCAAGTTTTTATGCTACAAAATTATTTTGAGTAATTATCAATAGTGTCCAGTGCCTTTAATTTAAAACGGGTTTTTAGGAAACAGAATGTTCAAATCTCGAGCGTTAAATGTTGGAGTCCGTGAGTGCACAAATTTGTTTCATTCAGTAAGCAATGAATTTGTGAACACGTTCCTTAAAAAAATCATGTTTGACAGCACGTTCTATATAACATTGCTTAAAAATCCCTGCTTAGCAATTATGAGCATGACACCAGTCACAAATTTGACAAATGACATGGTATTTTGGCTGGTAACCTTATTCTGGTATATTCATTTCGGTTGTTACCCGTATATACCGATGTGTTTAAGTAAAAAATTGAGTCCTATGACAAATGACAAATCACTAGGTGGGATTCGAACCCACGATATTATCTTTGCTAGAGCAGATGTCTTACCACTAGATTACTGAGCTAGCCCAATGGCCGAGGCAGTTCGAATCTTTAGAAGTGGGTACCGCAACGATTTAACGGATGTACATTTTTGCATCGGGGATAAAGAACATAGGCCAATCGGTGTACGGGTAAAAACAAATTCTCCGATGAAAAAATTTACATAATGTTCTTTACTGTAATATTCCTATAAACCTTACCGTGTTGCGGGTAGAAAATAATGACTATGCACTTTCTACTACAACTACCCTGCGGCCTACTGCAACCCAACGTGACAAGCTCGGCTGTGTGTACGTCGTAAAGCCAGACATGTTTTTGTTGATGCCTTAGACCACTAAGGCATCAACAAAAACATGTCTGGCTTTACATCACAGTAAAGATGTAACATCTTTGTTTTCTTCTTCGTCTTCTTCTCCACATGGGTGATTTCTTTAACCTTAAACATCGCCCCGAGGTTAAGACATGTCTTAATTAATTGCTTTTAAGGTAACTCTTGGTATATATTGTGGATTAACAGTTGATACTGTCTGAGAAGTTATATGTAATAGATGTTGTATAATCACCCCCTCAAGGTGTGTCATGACGTACACGAGGGTGGGGGGGGGTAACAATACCTTTTTTTTGGGGGGGGGGTCAAAGTGAGGGGGCACATTTACTGTGTGAAGACAAATTAAATTTCACCTTGTGGTTGTGTTTATCAGGAAATTATGTCCATAACTGATTTGTAGGTCTTCTATAACCATGTCGCGTGAAAGCTACGAAAGAATGAATTCAACGTTAAAAACAAAACATTTTAAATCATTTTTATTTTAATTTTATAGTGAATATTAATTTGGAGTAAAATTTAATGCGCAGTTATCGCACAAATTTTATTAAGAACCACTCTCTCTCCACTGGTGAAATATCGAAATAAATAGATTTGAAAAAAAAATATAGAAAATGTATAACAACATCTTTGCGAAATCAATAGAACTATATATTGTGTGGAAAAACTGCAACTAGATTTGTTTGGCTGACACAACTGCTGAACACTATATAATAAAGTTATCGCATTTGTACAACACATTATACACCTCGCGAATGCCGCATTTAAATATAAACTGCACCGGGAAAATCAATCAACATTACTTCGCTTACCTCAGCAAAAGTTCCTCTCTAACTCTCCCCGTAGGCTAGCCGCACACACACCGTCAAATTCTACTCTCTCGGAAGATTCACCAAGCAACAAAATTCCTACAGAGTTGTTTTTTTTTCCTCGAGTCGGCTGGTATGTGTAGCTTGACTTTTGATATTTACTGTATGTGATTTAGTATGCTGAAACTGGAGTGAGTGCACCACGGTGCGCGGAAAATGTTGGCTCTGTAGTTATCTGCTATGGTTATGCAGATGGTGGTTAAGAGAGATATCATAACGTACGTGTACGCATGGTTTTAGTTTTAGTGACCACGCATGCGTGTGGTGTGCGATCGTATGTTTCTGATCATTATTTTGTTGGTTTAGAGTTTGATTTGGGTTTTTTTCTATCTCTTGCTTTATTAGCATTGTGTTCTGGTGATATATATATATAGGCAGACAAAAACAAACTCGGCTGGTTGGAGAGTTTTCCAATTAAACTTATGTTTGTGTGCATTTGCCCGTGTCAATTTGGCGTTGGCTTTTGATGGAGTCAATTGTATTTGTATTGCAGTTTCGGAAACAGACGCATAGGTCCAGCCTTAGCCGTAGCAAAAATACATAGTTGTAGCAAAAGCCGTAGTCGTAGCCAAAACGTCATAGCCAGAGCTTAAGCTGTGAATACACGGCTCTTTGATACGGAAAATTCACCTCACTTTGATTTTTTTAACTTTCAAATATGAGTTTTTGGTTTCTACACATAACTTTAAAAATACCTTGGCCATGAAGATTATAAAATGAGTGTTTTGTTTGTGGATTATGTTAATAATCCACAACAAAAAGAGAGATTAAAATAATCTCTTTTTTTTTGGGGGGGGGACAAAGCAATTCCGGAAAACACCGAGTTTATCACTTACGTGCCATACAATGTAACTTATTAAACAAAGAAATAAAAGTGCTTTGACTTGATGCTGAATAACATGCTTATTTAAGCATCAGTATAACTGTTGTTAGTTATTTGCTTAAAGGCAGTGGACACTATTGGTATATACTCATAATAATTATTAGCAAAAACCTTACTTGCTACTGAGTAATGGGGAGAGGTTGATGGTACAAAACATTGTGAGAAACAGCTCCCTCTGAAGTGACCTAGTTTTCGAGAAAGAAGTAATTTTCCACGATTTTGATTTCGAGACATCAAGTGTACAATTTGAGGTCTCGAAATCAAGCATCTGAAAGCACACAACTTCGTGTGACAAGGGTGTTTTTTATTTCCTTATTATCTCGCCAATAGTGTCCACTGTCTTCAAATTCAGAACCAAGAAGCCCACAAATCAAAAGATGAATGTGATAAGACAACACTGTGAAAAATCCATCCAATAAACCCGCCTATAAAGAAATGAACAGCCATTCAAAATGACCCTAATTATACATGTTTTGTGTTGAACTTTCAAATGAAATACAAAACCAAAATGGGAAAGAAGATGCTGCATTGAGATTCCTTCTCACATTTCTTTAGAAGAAGAAAAAAACGAAACTGTAAATCAATAATTTATAAAGCTAAATTCACATACAGGTTGACGATCGTAAAGGACAGATATTTCCACCTGTGATATTTCACACATTGCGTTGCCATAGAGTAGTGTGTTGAATTCGTCCCATAAAAAAAGTAATAAAATGTTGGTTTTTGTTCATCATTCATTCATGATTCATTTATTTATTAATTTCTCAGGTAAAACTACAAAGTATAAAAAATAAGTGATAAAGAAAACATTATACATCACATATAGGAGAAAGAAAAACTAAAGTAGCACCTCTGATGGATTTATTTTTTTAAAGTTTTTTTAACTAAATTACTATCAAGTTTATCTCCTGATGAAACATACAATATAACAGGACATTGTGGCCATAGTAATCAGACATATTTACCAGTATAACAAATATGAGAATTACATGAAATTAAAACAATACAAGTTTAAAAGGGCATTTTAAAATACAAACTTGGTAAAAGAGAGATTCTGGTAATTTACAATCTAAAAAGCACTATGAACTATTGAGAATAAAAACAGTTATTGTTGTAGCTATGAACATTTTCTGAGACGGATATAATGATATACTCTATTTAACTTATAGGGCTAAACGATCGCTGTGGGATATGCATATCAAACATTTAACTTGATTAATGATAAGACATTAATGGAAAGAAAACATTGACATACGATTGGCTTCTGTCGCAAAGGACAAAATATTTCCATATTGCTTTGCCATAATGTAGTAGAGTGTATAGTGCATTCTTCCCCTAACAAATAGGCCATACATAAAATGTTGATTTTGATGTAGCTTTGAGTATTTTCTGAGACTAAACGTCTGATCCATGTGAGGTAATGCATATCAAATATGTTAATGATAAGACATTAATGGAAGAAAACATTTACGGACGTTTTGCTTCATTGCCCCAATGAGAATATGGCAATACGTGCTGCCTATCAGAGCGAGTACTTTAAACCAGTTTCTGTCTTTTTTTCCGGATCTCTTGCAGTGACGTCACGCATCTATGTGTACACATTGTCTGCCATTTTGAGAGTCAAAACCATACGCCAATAATACACACTTTATGAGCTAAAACATACGGGGGTACAACTCCCAAAATAGTTCAACAAAGATTTATGGTGGGTGATTCATAGTCTTATACAGAGGTGTGTGCCTTTTTAAGACACCCTGTTTTAAATTTGGACACCATGTTTTATCCATCATTATATGAAAATATATTACAACTGAACAACTTGGACACCAAGTTTATATAATTTTCTGCAAATTTCGACACAATTTTACAAAATTCTGGCTAAAATCTTGGAATTATGACGTCACGTGATTTGGGTCTACATAAAAACAAAATGGAGGATGGATGATGATGTTCAAACTGCTGATAAAGTCATTTTAATCAATAAATTTTAACTGTGCATGCTTTGTCCTTAATTTTGAAACCCATCTACCGGACTAATTAGTGCCTCTACGCATCATACTTCTGTTTGTCAATATCAAACAGTATACCACACTCTGATTCAGGTTGTATATTGGACTTGACTATTACGCCATCTGAATAAATGCGGGCACGCAGTGATGGCTGACATTGTGCCTGCAGGAAGCAATGAACTAGCCAACAAAGCACAATTTCAATAGCGCTGCTTAACGATGAGCGAATTTCTGTAGCAGAACAAATTGCTAAGGTGTAAGAAAGGTTAGCAAGAAAAATAGGGCGGCCATCTTGCATATTCACCATGGATTGGAACTGTGACGTCATTGATGTTAGTACAGTAAGCACCTGAAGGTTAGCATGCCTTTTCATGTACGGTTTAGCAGCGCTATGAAATGGAAATCGTACAGTAAGCACAAAATCGGCCGCTTAGCAGCTCTATGAAATTGAGCCCAGACACTTACTGGTTGGAACAAAAGTGTTTCAATGCAAATAATAACTTTGCTTCTTGAAATCGGTCGATTGTTTTAATCCTGTACAAATGTAGATATGCATTTAAAATAACCTGTGACAATTTCATTTCAAAAGGTCGCGTTTTTTAGTTATCGCCGAAAATCCGGGCGGGTATTTCCACGAGATAGTCCCTAATACGACTACACAATCTGAGAAGTGTTACTGCAGTAACGCTTCTCCCCAACTTTGTGGGGGCAAAACCACATTACTTCGAAGAGAAATGTTTCTCAAAATGCTTTATACTATCAAAAGCTGTAATGGGCTTCTAACAAACGGGTTTGTATGTATTGAGAGTATTAAGAGTGACTACGAAACGTATACCTTCCCTTTTAAAGGCAGTGGACACTATTGGTAATTACTCAAAATGATGATTAGCTTAAAACCTTTCTTGGTGACGAGTTACGGGGAGAGGTTGATGGTTGAAAACATTGTGAGAAACGGCTCCCTCTGAAGTGCCATAGTTTTCGAGAAAGAAGTAATTTTCCACGAATTTGGTTTCGAGACCTCAGATTTAGAACTTGAGGTCTCGAAATCAACCATCTAAATGCACATAACTTTGCGTGACAAGGGTGTTTTTTCTTTCATTATTATCTCGCAACATTGATGACCGATTGAGCTCATATTTTCACAGGTTTAGTTATTTTATGCATATGTTGAGATACACCAACTGTGGAGTTTAGTCTTTGACAATTACCAATAGTGTCCACTGCCTTTAAAAGGAGTTTGTCTAGTGGATGCTTTGTATAATTCGAGGCTCAGTTTCAGTCAGACAATTATTGTTCTTCGAAAAAATTTTCTCCCTGGTATTACTTTGCGTTTTGGCGCCAGAATGGGGAATAATTACTCAAGCAGGAATAGTCACTTAACCTTTGCGTGGATTACGTGATTACTTTGGTATACAATTTTATATAAATAGCTTATAATATTAATCATGAAGTGGTTCTTATATTTCTTTAGATGGCTATGGTGTATATTATATGCTCGCTCGGGTAGCGCCAATTTGGTGTATCAAAAAAAGGGTATGATTTTCAGTGTCAGTAACCTTATGAACACCATACTGGTTTTCTACGTAGACTAGTTCACTGCCCCCCCCCCCCCGCAACCAATATCTACTGGTATTCCGCATACACAATCGATACCAGACAGGGTTACCGGCCAGCGGGGTCAAAGGTGAACGTTTGCAAAACGTTGAGGTCGGTACCTTGCGCCTCTATTTTGTCGGCCTCGAAACTTGACGCCTGATCTTCGGGCTATAGTCTTCATTTGCGTCATAACTCGTTACGAAAATTGATTTTTAGACACAGACGAGAAGTAAATGAATAATTAAAGAACTTCGTTGCAATGTTGTACTTTGAAATTTGCACACGGGCATGGTGATAAGCCATAGAATATCATTTTAACATTTAACGGTCTGCAGCTTTTTTGTTTTGACCCTTGTGGTGTTCCAGCTTTTCGCTTGGATGACTCAAAGGTTGTTGCTTGAATGAATTCTGTAAAGAATTAACACACTTGGGTTATGTTTGTGACTATTACCTTAAACCCGGGAAATTTTTTTTTTAAAATATCTTAGTGCTTTGTGTTGAGTGCGAAGTCGGCAACAGTAAACGTAAACGCGAAGGTGAATTAGACTTGTTACCAGCCATTCTATCACTAAGGTCGTTATACTCTTTCCGAAAACCAAACTCAAGATAAAAAAAACTTGCATAACCTGTGGTCGTTTATTGCGACAACCACAATTTTCGTTTTCTATAACGTTTTTACTATGTTGCTCTAAAGGCAGTGGACACTATTGGTAATTACTCAAAATAATTATCTTGGTAACGAGTAATGGGGAGAGGTTGATAGTATAAAACATTGTGAGAAATGGGTCTCTCTGAAGTGACGTAGTTTTCGAGAAAGAAGTAATTTTCCACGAATTTGATTCCGAGACCTCAGATTTAGAATTTGGGGTCTCGAAATCAAGCATCTGAAAGCACATAACTTCGTGTGACAAGGGTGTTTTTTTCTTTCATTATTATCTCGCAACTTCGACGACCAATCGAGCTCAAATTTGTACAGGTTTGTTATTTTATGCGAATGTTGAGATACACTAAATGAGAAGACTGGTCTTTGACAATTACCAATAGTGTCCAGTGTCTTTAATTAGGTGAGGTTTGAGATAGCACCATGTGTAATCCTCTTTTGGGTAGTGTTGATTCTGAAAAGAAATGGTCTGATCGTCTTTAGGAGAATGCTTTGCTGGTTCAAATAACATTCATTGGTAACCACTATCTGCCACGTTGCCGATGAGATTATAGATTAAATCCCCCTCTGCCCTCAGTTTTGGGTCCATTGATAGGAATAGGTGAAACACAAAATGATAAAGGTGCAGCCATATTGGATTTCACATACAAATCAAAGAGAACCAAATCGAGGCCGGAAGGTCAAATTAGTCTGTGACTGTTTTTGATCCAAACACAACCATTGTGTTATTGCTATCTGCAAACAGGAACCATACAATCAATGAGGTAGCAGCAGTGGGATAGCCGTTTTGTACCATATTCTTATCTCTATCCATCTGATCCAAAATGGATCACAGAGTGAAAAACCTACACCGCAATCATTTTAAATCAACAAAGAGAAGATTTCTCTGTCCCTAGTCGAAAAATAGTAGTATTAACATCTTAACTGATACATGTCGTGTGTTTTGTTTCGACATCATATCCTGGCTTTATATAATCCGAATTAGACTTGACAAAATCCTTCTATGTGTTGACAGCATCCCCGATTCCAATGACGAGTTGACTTTCAAATAAAGATGTCAACGTACTAGGTAAACATGAAATGCAAGACGCACTACCACAACTCTAAAAACATGTTTCTGTAATTAGAGCCGAGAGCCGGCACAGTTTTACTAAGCCTCTTGGATTTAGGTTTGGGAGATCGAGCGAGAGACGACGACAACATTCCGGGGTTAGTAGCAAATGCCAGCGGAGATCCCGCCGTACGAATGCCCCAGTTCCCCGGTGTGGTTCCACTGGAGCAGGGCGAGGCTTACTGTTTGTCATGAAGACGGTTATATTTTGAAATCGCGTGGATCAACTTGAATCAAGACTTAAAGGTCAAGCACACTATTTGTAAAAATGTCATGAATAATTTACAATGGGGATAGTATAACTATAATGTTTCTGAAACCGATCGCGGATTTATTTTAGCTGGATTCCTGGTATCATGAAAGTGAAAATTGTAACTTTACATGAAAAGTGTTAAATGATTCTTCAGAATGTGCGAGAATATTCGTCGGGATCACAGTGAATTCAAACCTCGCTCTGAGACACGGCCTCGCTTCGAATCAAATCGCCTTGCGTGTTTGGAATCAAAATGGCGTGCCAATGGTCGGCACAGCTGTTCAAGTCATATCATTAGCCTACAAAACGACTACAGACATTACCTATGTGCACTTTTCGCATACGAATTAATCTGCGAACTGTGAATAAATTCAAAATGGCCGCTTGATGAACTCGAAACTCAGACTGAGTGCTCGTGGGGGGTTAGGAGTCGGGGTGTAACCGATACCACGTGTTGACCATACGGCAAATGATCTTCTGTGCCTCGCGAGAAAGCCTTAAATCGCGTGATTATTACATGAAACATTCGAAAGCAAATTCATCGTGACTGTTTGTTAAATTATCAAAACATGGGGGCGGGAGAACATTGTAACTTTTTCAGATAAAAACAAATGCACATTAGTAAACAGATTATGGATGAATATTTAACGTTGAACACTATATGCATTATTGTTGGATATCATTCTATGCTGTTTGTGATTAATTGCGTTTATTAATAAAACGTCAATTGTACTGGGTACGCATGGCCCTCGGGCGTAATATAACTCGATTAACCACGGCTTCCCCAGGCACGCTTAAAGGCAGGGGACACTATTGGTAATTACTAAAAATAATTATTATCATAAAACCTTTCTTGATTACGAGCAATGGGGCGAGGTTGATGGTATAAAACACTGTGAGAAACGGCTTCCTCTGAAGTGCCATAGTTTTTGAGAAAGAAGTAATTTTCCATGAATTTGATTTCGAGACCTCAAGTTTAGAACTTGAGGTCTCGAAATCAAGCATCAGAAAGCACACAACTTCGTGTGGTAAGGGTGTTTTTTCTTTCATTATTATCTCGCAACTTCCACGACCAATTGAGCTCAAATTTTCACAGGTTTGTTATTTTATGCATATGTTGAGATACACCAAGTGAGAAGACTGGTCTTTGACCATTTACCAATAGTGTCCACTGCCTTTAACCAAGGCATCCCCAGGCACGCTTAAACTGAATCTATACGATATCGTTTTTCTAAAAGTTCCCTGCTGTGAATGCTTGTGCGTCTTAAAGGCACTGGACTTACACTTTGCTATTGGTAATTACTCAAAAGAAAATGTTAACATAAAAACTTACCTTGTTAACAAGCAATGGAGAGGTGTTGATGGTATAAACTATTGTGAGAAATGATGTGGTAAATTGTCCTTTGACAGAAATCAAGAATAATTTGGGGATTTCTGATGACAGGAAGAAGTTAGCGATAGTGTTAAATAGAAACATATTCTTTGTGACCCTCATATATAAACAGATGGCAAATTATCACATTACTAACATCGAGTGTCGACAGTCGATCGAACCACTATCCCTTCATAATAGAATTACATGTGTGTACATCAATAGCATGTGGATAGCAATGTGGATGAGATCGTATAGTGTATATAGATGTCTCTAAGTTAATATACAGGACATACCTCAAGTACATCGCAATGTTGAATTGTCGGAAGCCATTTTCATCAATGTCCTGTAAAAACACAATAAACACTAAACTTCCAATACAACTTCTAATAGTTTGGATTGACTGTTTCACTATCAAAATGTCAAACCGTCATTGATGAGTGTCATCTTTAATGAGTTTTTCTTAAAATCATCAAAACCCAAACCTCAGCAGTCATTGTAACCAAACTATTGGCCTTTTCGAAACTATGTCTACGGCGCTGCTTTAATTTCAGCTTCACCATCATACGGACCGTTCGCCGCGTGTTGTTTTCGAATTTTCAAATGGTGCCTAAAAACGGCAACTTCAGCCGAACCCGTAGATTTGAAAAACACCCTGGGTATGAAAAAGTCTGTCAACTTTTTTGCTTAATACAATTAGAATTCACAGTTACTATGTATAACTGGGGTATGATTTATATTTGACGGCTTGGCCTTTGTGTTTGTCACACCTGTTGCTAAGTATATTTTTAAATGTATCAATGAAACAGTCACATTGCAGAAAAAAAATATAAAGTCAAAATGGCACAGGGACATAGTGCAATACCATGTGTTGTATAATTGCCTTAATTTCCATTGTCAATTTATCAGCTTTAATTTTAAAAAAAAACTCAAAACCTTTTTATCCATTGGCATGTAATTGTTCTCAAAATGCAACAGCCGCTACTTATAACATCAACAGATTACCACAAATCAACCCCAAATTACATCAGTCACGTTGTTGAAGTCCGAACGTCCATGTATCAATTCTTGACACATAATTATCTAACAATAGCTAAGTATGTCAAATCAAATTAAAACCTTCATTTTATGAATATGTTTTTTTTTTTGTGACAGCTAATATCAACGGCCCTGGATTATGATACATGTCCTGTGAAGAAAAAAACAACAGATGGGAAAGTTGTCAAAAGAATGATGTCATTGTAGATTGAATTCCTAAATTTTTGGAACCAAATTCAATCGGAAGTTTTTGTTTTGAGACACACAAGCTTCTCATATTGCGATGTAGTTGATATTCAGGGAACTGTCAACTTTAGACGGTTAAAATTTCGTTTCACTTCATTGCCGTGCAAAGGCATGGGGTGTCAATCATTAATATTCATAACATTGAGACAATATTTTATGACATTATTTTCAGGTTGAGCCTGAGGTTGAGGTAACGAAATGATTCTGTCATCGATTGAATGTGACATACATCTATTTAAGTTTACATCCGGTATTCATTTTGCTTCATTTGCCGTTTATTCCACGTGCCGTCTTTGCGTGGATTACGTTATTGCGCTTAGGCTTCCATGGGTGGCTTATTTTTAAAGTCATTAAACGACTTCGGCTTATCAGCGAACTAGCACCTATAGTGCCGAAGCCGTGCATTCTGACTCTGCCTAAAAGTATGGTGAACATCACGCCATTTATGTCTTATTTAGTCGGGTGTCCTTGGCTGCACTCTATTGTATAAATGTACAGAGAGTCAGGACGCTATTTGGTCTGGTATCCTAGCTGTATTTGCTGAAGAATGTACAGAACATAGGGTGTGTTCATATTGGTGTGATTTTGCTGAGATTTATGTTACCATATACTCAGTTCAGTTCAGTTCTTTACACTTAAAATCAGTTTGCATATAAATAAACAGTCTCCTGTGTGTTAAAGACACTCGACACTATTGGTAATTGTCAAAGATCAGTTTTCTCACTTGGTGTATCTCAACATATGCATAAAATAACAAACCTGTGAAAATTTGAGCTCAATTGGTGGTCGAAGTTGCGAGATAATAATGAAAGAAGAAAAAAAGCCTTGTCACATGAAGTTGTTTGCTTTCAGATGGTTGATTTCGAGACCTCAAATTCTAAATCTAAGGTCTCGAAATCCAATTCGTGGAAAATTACTTCTTTCTCGAAAACTATGTCACTTCAGAGGGAGCCGTTTCTCACAATGTTTTATGCCATCAACATCTCCACATTACTCGTTACCAAGAAAGGTCTTATGCTAATAAGTATTTTGAGTAGTTACCGCAATAGTGTCCACTGCCTTTAATGTGCCTTGTTTAGAACATTGTTATGGAGTGTATGCATTATGGATGCGGTTGCAGGTGCGTTAGAAGGATGATGCATTGTACCGCATACCTACCGCACGTTAATGAATGTGTTTAAGGGTAATTTATTTCCTACTAATGCACTATCTTCATTAGATAATGACAACACTACCGCGCGCCTTCGACAAAATGTACCCCAGACAAGATCATTATTAAAAACAACAGAGAATTACTAGACATGAAATAGATACTGAGAGATAAGAAGGCTTAGGGGTGAACAACAGTCATGAGTGCCGGGGATGGTGTGACGATCTACCCGGGGCACGCTCCGGTCATTACACGGTCAGCCTTGGTGATTGTCCGTACGTCCAAAGCTCATGCAGTTAGTCATGATGGATCGACCTCTCACACACCTCACTGGGTTTTTGTGTTTTAGAATTGCAGGGGGAAATGATTGTGGTGACACGACGGGACGAACAGTACATCAATCAAAATCAGTGAGTGATATATGTACGGCTTGTTGAGTTGTGCCTTACGAAGTCAGATTATTTTTGACTTCATTTTCATGAAAAAAGGTACCAAAACAATACTCGTTAAACTACTGTTCGGTAGTAAAACATTAGTACATACTAAAAAATAATTTGATTAAGAATGCGAGGCCCATAATGGAATTAATGTAATAAAAGGTTTTTCAATTGATGTTAATATAATTATTTCATTCAATCATAGGCCCTTTTCGAAACCACGGCTTCGGCTTTGAATTCGGCTTCAGACTCCGTCCTCTCGTCTGAAACCCTGAGCGTGTATACGCAAAGCACCTGCAATTATCAAAACAACCGCGGGGCCAAGCTAGCCCGATCTAAATCCAAAGCCAAATCCAGTCATTTCGAAAAGGGCCATAAATAGGGTAGTCCGCGCGAATTGATCCCTTGTGGAACGCAGAATGCACATCTGCCAAATGCGCGTCGACATGTTCTACCATTTCGGGAGGCAATCAGTTGTGCTAACAGATGTGGTGAACAACTTCAACATTTTCTGCGAAATGTCAAACAAATAATGTCATAATTGGCTGTTTTATTTCCAACCAAATTAAAATCGACACTATTTTTACAAGTTTGTGGGTTCGAATCCCCAAGCTCACCTCTGATTTCACAATGACTAGAACAATTATTTTAATTACTGAATCACAACTGCTTGTTTTGTGCAGTTCATAATCGAAGACATTAAACCAATGTTTGTATGAGAGAGATTGGCTTGATGATTTTATCCCCTTATGTGAGTTTGCCGAGTTTCTTTGACGGGAGATCATCTAAACAAACAAAGAAACAAAGAAACAAACAAATAGACAAACAAACACACTGTTCAATGTCGTCGCCTATCTCTTTTAGATAGTTTTACAAAACAAAATAACCACACATTTTCACAAATTCTAGCCGTCTGGTTTTTTTTTCCCGGAGTGTTGGCATGAAACATAATATTCACTCGAAGGATCTTGCCTCAGGGTCCTCATTCGAAATAGATTAACAATTTAATGTTTAAATTGAAATAAAAACATAATGACATTTCGTTTGGTTCACGCCTATAGTGAATTGTGTAGCTAACGGACACCTGTGGTAATTTCTCACATTTTGGTTTTTCAACACGTTTATCCTTCGCTGAAAAAAAAGATGAAAGCATGTGGATCGAAACGTTTGTAAATATGCAAATTGTATGCATGTATTTTATGTAATCATGTTTTATGATGTGTTTTTAAGATTCAATACACCTTAAGGATAAATATGAAAGCAGGTGGAGTTTGTGTACGTAATTGATGTATAAAATGTTTGGAGACAATGCGTACAATCTCATGGGAGTTAGCAATATTATAGTTGTATTTGTAATAATTGTAAAAACTATCATGACATATGATCGAAACTTTGAGGCATATCCAGTATTGTTGATCTCTGACAAAAGTATCAAAACATTTGTCAATTTCATCAAAAATAAAACATTTGACAACTTTAAGATGTAGGCATACTGTGTAAGCGTGAAATTGTCCTATTACAACAATTATCAATATGTTGTTAATGCTGATGCTGCTGCTGCTGCTGTTGTTCGTGTGGTTTTACAGTTCTTGTTGCTTTTGTTTATACTATTCTTGAATTATTTGTCCTCTTCTCATTTTCAGAGTGTATTGATTCTGCTTAAGCTTAATTGGCAACTCTTCAACAACGGTAAGTTTTTCCTCTGGTTGATATTTAATTTTAAGATCGGGCGTCTTGAAGAAAAATCCTCGTCTGGAGATGGTCAAACCATAATCTCCATTAAAGATGGACTAAGATTAGATTCAGATTGTCTGTGGAATAGATGGTGGTAATTACCAATCGGTTTTGAAGGTTTTGTATCTCCCCCCCCCCCCCCTTCTCTCTCGCTCTTCTCTCCCGCGAGATGTCATTAAAGGCACTTGACTAACACTATTGGCAATTACTCAAAATAATTGTTAGCATAAAACATACTTGGTAATGATCAATGGAGACCTGTTGATAGTATACAACATTGTGAGAAACGGCTCCCTCTGAGGTAACGTAGTTTTCGAGAAAGAAGTAACTTTCTACTAAAATATTTGAATTTGATTTTGAGATCTCAAAGTTTGATTTTGAGATCTCAAAATCAAGCATCTGAAAGCCATAACTTCGTGTGACAAGGGTGTTTTTTTCTTCCATTATTATCTCGCCAACTCAGACGACCAATTCAATTCCAATTTTCATAGGTTTGTTATATATTTTGTGCATATGTTGAGATACACTAAGTGATAAGACTGGTCTTTGACAATTACCAAAAGTCTCTAGTGTCTTTAAACCCTCAAGAAATTGACAACCCGGGATAATTGCTGAACTAGTAATGGATTTTTGTAAATGGCTTTGGAATGAGACTAGTCGCAGCGGTAGGCGCAATCGCCGCACCAAGGTCCGTCGAGTGGCCATTGAATAATCGAGACAGGAAAACAATTTGGCGCTAGACATTGAAGACCGTTTCAAGAACGTTTAAGGAGTCGTTGATTTCGTATGTAAATCATAAAGTAAACAACACAACAATTGCAAGGAGTAAATAATTTGACAATTTTAACTTCAAATGTTTGTATTCAGCCTTGATCATAAAAACTCTTCATTAGAACATTGAGATAAAGTGCATGGCCTGCGAACACCTGAAGTACTTTATTTACTATTCATATGTGAATAATTACTATCTCATATTATAAGGGGTTGAAGCAATTCCGCTAGTTTTCAAGAAACTTTGGTCCATTGGTTATACTGCATTACTTGCACTCACGGGGCTGTATGTTCGAACACGTGAGGTAGGCAAATAATTAGCGACTGCAGCAATTCTGCTAGTTTTCAAAAAAAAACCTTGGTCCAGTGGTTAGACTGTTGGACTTGCACAGAGTTGTTGGTTTAAACACTTGAGGTAATTTATTTGTTATTCATATGTAAATAATTTCATAATAAGGAGGCATCGATTTTGATCCGCTGTATTTTCAAGAAACCTTGGTCCAGTGGTTAGACTGCAAGACTTGTGTTCACAAGGTCGTGGGTTCAAAGCTTCTTCTAAGCTAACCAGTGATTCCACCCATGACCTTTGAAACCTGAGTTTCTTTATTTACCATTTATAATAATATGATGTAATTAATTGTGTCATAAAAGGGGCTGCAGTTATTTCTATATACCTGCTATCGTTTCAAGAAACCTAGGTCCAGTGGTTAGACTGCATTACTTGTAATCACAAGTGGGTTCGAATCCTACCAAGCTAACCGCTGAGTCCACAACGACTAGAATAAGTAACGTCGCCTATAGAACTAAATTGCAAATTCTAAATGTTGTGCAATTCATAATCATAGAAGTGTAACCAATATTTGTATGAGAGAGATTGGTTGTTGCCAGCTTGGTGCTTATGGGAGTTTGCAAATTCCCTTGACGGGAAGATCATCTAAGCAAACGAACAAACAAACAGGCAATCAAAAAAGCAAATTCACTGCAAAATGCCTGTCTTGCTGTTGTACAGTGAATCAAACAAATACCAATCTATTTTTATTTTATTCATTACAGGTCTGCCCTTAAGTTTTATGCTCCATTAATTCCTTGCCATAAAATTCACGGTTAATGACCGATGACTATTTTATGCGTGCACACAGTTTGTTTTTTATTGATTTTTGTCAATTTCTGGTGGATGTTATAATAAAGGGAGGATACAATAGTTATGGTTGCCCCCCCCCCCCACCCCCAAAAGTCATAAATATTTAAACGGATCAAAAAAATAACAATAAAACAGATAAATACAAATAAAATATATAGACCAACGATTATTAATTAAGAATACAAATGAAAGCAAGATGCTTAGCACAATCTGTTTGAGCTTGAGGCTGGGTAAAGTAGACGGCAATTTGCCTGTCAGATTACATACATATGCACAACATATCAAACTTGAATTATTTATTACCAATTGCAAATTTTAAGCGTAAAATGGTTATAAAATCGGTATCTGTTTGGCCCAAATAGGGTAATAGTTAAAATATTGAGATTATCCTGTAGCCGCTGTTTAAAGCAAGCAGTTTTAGTTCAGTGAACGTAAATATTTTGCAAAGAAGTAGACGGCAATTTCCCTGTCAGATTCTTAAAGACACTGGACACCTTTGGTGAATCTCAACATATGCACAAAAATATCAAACCTGTGAAAACTTTGACTCAGTTGCGAGATAATAACGGAAGGGGAAAAAACTTTATTGTTTGATTTATAACTCTGAGGTCTCGAAATCAAATTCAAATATTTTAGTGGAAAATTACTTCTTCCACGAAACTATACGTTACTTCAGAGGGAGCCGTTTCTCACAATGTTTTATACTATCAATTTCTTCCCAGTATGCTAATAATTATTTTGAGTATTTACCAATAGTGTCCAATGCCTTTAAAGAATCTCTCTTATTAGTGTGTAATGTATTTGCGCCCTCACTTGTTCATACACTAGGCTCATACTATTACTTTACTGATGGGGCCAAATGTCATGGCTCGACTGCTTACCGTGAAAATCTACGCTTACGGTCTTTCGAAATTGTGTGTTTAACAGACACCGTAAGCACATAATTGTGCGGTATGCAGAGCAATGCAAATGGATTGAGACCGATGGGGATAGGCTGTATACGTACACAAAGCCCCCCCCCCCCCCAAACGACTTTCCTTTCGAAAACAAATGCGGGCGCTATGTAAAAAAAACATTAACGGCGTCGAAATCCAAGAGCAACGCCACTGATCAAAGATACCCGGACGTTCGCACAACTCGTAAACATTGGAGTATTGTAAAATTATATTTAATCGCTCCTTTAAACATGCAGCAATATCTGACTAATTTGTTTGGCTAGTGGCTACTGTCATAGCAAAACAAAGGTATCTCAAAGTCGTCAGTTTTGTTTTCCCTGGCACATTTTTTCTTCTAATATACAGCAATATTTGTACAAGGTGTAAGTATAACCATAGAGCAAATGGTATAACTAAAACAATTTGTTTAATGATTTAGAAATTATATAAGTCTCTTTTTTTAAAGATAATTACTGTGTTGGCACGTAGCCGGGGGGAATAGGCCCGTATTGAGCAGGTCCTGGGGGACGGTATCCCGGCCCAAGAGGCTTGATAAACTGACCGGATGCTGGCAAAGCTGTCTGCCTCGGTCTCAGTGAGTATCGTCCCCCTGGTGGCCGTGGCTCCATCATGCTGCGACGTGTAGCGGGACCTTGAGGACGCTGCATGCCCGGATGGATACCAGTTCCCATAGTGACGTCATTGTTGGGATAAACCGAACCGGAGATGCTGTAAGGAGGGGGTCTGTCATTCATTGGAGGAGGCTGGTTATCTGCAAATGGAATGCCAAGATGATGTAAAAGTTTATGTTAATTTTTCTGGTTGCTAGTAGTTTAATTACAAAGTTATTATCAAAACAGCTTCACGCTATATAAACATCCATTTTCGAAACAGCTCGCCTTTGGATTAGGGCCGGGGCAGGCCCCAGTTATGACTCCGTCCTTAATCTTCCGAAAGCGTAAATTGTTGGCGTATTTTGTTGTCAAATTAACCTGGTACTCTCACAAATTCTGAGTGATATTAAAGTGCAGCTTTGGTTTAAACCCAATAGGCTATAGATGGACGCTAGTGTCTTGAAAGATGCTTTGATTTTGTCATTCAAGCAACTCGTCTCAAGTATTAATTTTGGTATTACCATTTCGCGGAGGTGTGTTTAACATTAACACTGTATATTCAGTACTTTCCCAGGTTCCTTTGGGGAAAAATCACAGGCATTTTGCTCAGGTGGGATTCGAACCCACGGCCTTTGCAATTTTAGAACAGTGTCTCAGCAACTACAAGCCACCAAGATTGCCCAGTAGCTAGAGGCAGTTT
Organism: Asterias rubens; assembly: GCF_902459465.1. Taxonomy (NCBI): domain Eukaryota; kingdom Metazoa; phylum Echinodermata; class Asteroidea; order Forcipulatida; family Asteriidae; genus Asterias; species Asterias rubens. The sequence continues at coordinate 1,838,411 of NC_047076.1, forward strand.
GAATCCCGTATTTTTAGCAGCGGGTACCGCGACGATTTAATAGATATTTATTGAACTTCAACATCTATTAAACTTCAAAGGTATTGAGTAAACTTACATAAAACTGGTATAACGAGAACTTGTTGTTGCTGTGGCCGTGGTTGCTGCTGCTGCTGCCGGTATCCGTCGTCCTCCTGACCGTCGGGCGCCTCCCGAGCACGAGGGTAGTCGATGACTGAAACCCGGTCTCTGTGGCGTTTACTTTTACAGAACATGCCACTGATTGTAGCAATGATGAAGAGACCGAACGCTACGAAAGCCCTGAGGGTTTATGAGAAAGTTGTCCTCGTTATGTTTCGAAAAAGGGCAAAATAGCAATAATTTTTTTTAATTTATTTCCAGACTTTTACAATGTCTTGGCTTTTGAACATATTTTTGGCCAGGTACTGAGAGCTCAAGTGAAGAGGGAAAACAACATGATCAGACCATGCTACCTCCATGATCAGACGTAATCACTTCGAGGCTCTGATATAAAATCAAGGGTCTATAGAGACCAAGGTCGGTGTGGCTGAACTTTGTGGCTGAATGATAGCGCCCTCTTTTGAATCATCCTCTTTCGGCACATGATAATATTTTCCGTATGGGAGACAGAATCTCTGGGAACAGATTTCTCTTAAGACCAAGATTTCGAAAAAAATATATATAATAAAACGGTTAATTGTCTTCGCTTACCAAAAATACCATAATGTCAAGAAGTCGAAACCGGTGGCGTTGTCCAATAAACAACACTCAGATGTGCCACAACAGTATGCAGTATCTTCACAGCTGAACAAAATGAAAAGGCAAGAGCGATGTAAATTAAAAGAAGTTTAATACTTTATGGCACAACTATTTTGTCTGATAATTTGTATTCGTTCATTCTTTGTTCTTTCACTACCGTGATAAATTGTACCCAAGTGCATGACTCTACCAAGCATAGTGTTAGAGAGAGAGATGGACCACTTAGAACAGTGTCTGCCTCGATGGATGATTTCAGTATCATGTTAGGGCGACCTCTACGAATTTCATTTTCATAGGTTTTTACCAACTTTGTGTCTACCATTGTTAAAAAGTATACCTTTTATAGTGTTTAAACTATACCTTTTATAGTGTTTAAACTGTTTGGTTGTTTTAATCCTATATAAATACAGACTTCATTTCGAGAAAAATAATCCGCAATTGAAATACACAATCTTAGAAAAGTATCATGTCGAAATATTTCTTAGATTATAATGTTGTTGAATCCCTCTCTCTAAAACTGCATTCATTTGAAGTAAGTTGTTTCTCATAATACATTATGATTTATGAACAGCTGAGGAAATTGCCATAATGGTTATTAAAGGCATGGACACTATCGGTAATTACTCAAGTTATCATAAAACCTCACTAATTGTAAACGATCAATGGAGAGCTGCTGATAGTATAAAACATTGTGAGAAACGGCTCCCTCTGAAGTAACATGGTTTTTGAGAAAGAAGTAATTTTCCATTAAAATATTTGAAATTTGATTTCGAGACCTCAAAATTAGAAATCTGAAAGCATACAACTTCGTGTGACAATGGTGTTTTTCTTCGGTTATCTCGCAACTTCGACGACAAATTGAGTTCAATGGTCTTTGACAATTACCAAAAGTGTCCAGTTTTCTAATGTTTTGAGCAATTATCCAAGTGTACCTCCCTTATAAGTCAGCTTACCTATAAATTATGACGCCATCTTGATTTTCACAAAACACAGATGCGTAGCAACCCTTTAAAGAAATCAAATTGAGAAATTAAATATTCCTATTAAAGCCATTGGACCCTTTCGGTACAGAAAAAAAAAATACAGAAAAAAAAAGAAATATCACAGATTTACAAATAACTTACAGGGTTTACAGAAGGTAGTGGTGAAAGACTTCCCTTAAAATATTATTCCATGAAATGCTTTACTTTTTGAGAAAACAGTAAAACAATATCAATTCTCGTTAGCGAGAATTACGGATTTATTTTAAACACATGTCATGACACGGCGAAACGCGCGGATACACGGGTGGGTTTTCCCGTGTTTTTCTCCAGACTCCGATGACCGATTGAGCCTAAATTTTCACAGGTTTGTTATTTGATATAGAAGTTGTGATACACGAAGTGTGGGCCTTGGACAATAGTGTTTACGGAAAGGGTCCAATGGCTTTAACAAAAGAAGAAGCAACAACAGAAATGAAAAGAAAAAAAATAAACACATAAGAATCTTGACACTTTCGTGATTCAGGAAGAGGAATTAACATTCCAGACTTCAGATAATTTTAGTGCTAAAAATTAGCAAAAATGCCACATTGGTCATAGTAGTTTAATTTGGTCATAGTAGTTTAATAGGCAACTTAATAAGTTGAATCTTGTCGTTTTGAGAGCTGCTGGTTTCTGCTAAGTCTATTCTGTTTTAGGGTTATTCTTAGCTCTATTTGTCCCCTATACCAGAAAGATAGCTACACGCCTGATCAAGAATAACAAATAAGTCGCCAAACATCTACCAATTCCCCCACAAAACCATACCTTAATGACTGCTCCAAGAGCCCATGCCAGGCTTATCGTCTTCACTGCACAACCCATGTCCAACTCGCACTCTAGCTTCCAGAACATCCCACTGAGATTAATCTACCATGATTCTTATTCCATGTGAACTTTTCTCATCAAAGTTTCAAGAAATCACCCCAAACAGTTTTGTCAAGTGTGTTTTACTAGTATAAGCCTACGTCTGGCACCAAAAAATAAGACCAATTATATGACGACTATAGTGATCGATCGTGCTTATAATCGATTTCTACCACTTATATTGATCCATTTCTTACACAGAATGCAATGTTTCTATTCAGCAGTAGCAATGAATTCAATAGTTTGTAGTCAACACAAATACTTGACTATACAACCACAGTGGAACTATTTGTAACTTTGCTGGTAAAATGGAACAGCGCCCCCTTGCGTCATTTAAAATGTTCATTCGTAGCTGATTTCAATGTAAAAACACATAATCATAATCGTTTTTTGTTTTCATTCAATTTAAAGGTTTATTCTAATCAAATTTCCCATGGTGACCAAGGGTGGAATTACAGGAAAATACATAGAGAATAAAAGACAATAAAATACATTTTAACACAAAACGGAGACATCAATATTGGTGTAGGAGGGACACGGTTTCGCATGCTCATGCACTTTAATGGCTCTCGGCGCCACTGTCGAATTTCTAATGGGATTATAACATCACTGCCGTTGAAAGGCAATAATTGCAGGCCGTCAGCGGCACTTGTTTTTCTGTTTTTCCGTCTCTCCCGATCCAATTACCGCCTTTTAGATGCCATGGTAACCATAAACGCTAATGACATTGCCCTGTGGACATAGCCTGTGAGCGTTACGACTGAAACCATAGCGCGCCTTAATGGTGAATAAATTAACATAATAAAGGGCACCTGATTAACATAATTCCCAACCGCCCAATAGAGGTCCGCGTCTCAGTACGTGATTAATTAGGGTTTTATCTCACAGTGTATATGCACTCGTGTGGTTTGTGTCTTATGTACTACAAGCATGCGATAATGTACTTATAATTTGATATTCGTCTTATGTAATTGTCAGCAGAAATGATCACAGTTTCTGTCTAAGGTTCGAAGATTTTTGACAACCGGATTCACAGGCGAAAACCCTTAGTGAATACTGAACCGTTTATTCGCTTATCAACCATGCGTAACGATTGGCGATCCTGCTTCAGCACGTCTTATTTACTGGTTCTGGCGACGTTTCTGGAATTATGTTATGTAAGTGTGTTTTCAGTTACCTTTTTTTGTGTAAAATTATGTATTATAGACAGGATTTCATGACGACACTGCACATATAAATCAATAACAATGTGTTGTTTCCACTGCGTGTGCATGTGTAATAAATAAACAAACATATAGAGAAGGTGGTTTGCTGATGTAATCATACCAAATAAATAATTTTATTTATTATAGAATTTCACACTTAAATCAATGTGGTATTTTGACTTAAAGGCAGTGGACACTATTGGTAATTACTCAAAATAATTATTAGCATTAAACCTTACTTGGTGACGAGTAATGGGGAGAGGTTGGTAGTATACATTGTGAGAAACGGTTCCCTCTGAAGTGACGTAGTCTTCGAGAAAGAAGTAATTTTCCACGAATTTGATTGCGAGACCTCAGATTTAGAATTTGAGGTCTCGAAATCAAGCATCTGAAAGCACACAACTTCGTGTGACAATGGTGTTTTTCTTCGCAACTTTGTCGACCGATTGAGCTCAAATTTTCACAGGTTTGTTATTTTATGCATATATTGAGATACACCAAATGAGAAGACTGGTCTTTGAAAATAACCAATAGTATCCAGTGTCTTTAAGATACTAAAACAACAAAGTGTATAATGATTTGACATAGTTGTTTTTTGTTGCAATCATACTAATTAATTATTTAGGTCTTGCAATAGATAGAATTTCACGAAGACAGTCCACTCATAAATGGATGTGTTGTTTCAGCCGAACATACTAAAACACCACCGTGTATGCTGATTTACCATTGTGGTTTGTTGTTGAAATTGTAACACAAATAATCCTTCAGGCCTTAACAATAATTTATGTATTATAGGCCTAGATAGGATTTCATGAAGACATTCCACACATAAATAAATGTATTGTTTCAACTGATACAAAAACAACATCTTGCTTATATAACATGGTTGGTTGTTGTTGTAATCATTTCAAATATTTATTTACTTGTGTCCTTACAAAAATAATCCATTCGTTAATTTAACGACGAATAAATCATCCCGCTTTAGCCGGGCTTATTATGACAGCTATTGTTAGGTTCGTTTACATTTCATCAAGGAGAGAGTATTATAGGTTAATGTAAAACCGGCCATAGTTGAATAGTGGTAATAAATTGTTGTACAATACTATTCGTTGTGTGGATTTAATACAAGTAGGCTTATATTGTACCGGTAGCACTGACGATGGATTCAGTTTTTGTGTATTATCTTTATTCATATAGTCTAGGGAATAAGCCTCGGAGTCGAAAAGATTGACAGTGGCTTGAGAGAAGGCTAGTCCGTACACTGATACCGGTTCATACTTCTTGCGAATGCGAATGTGAAGCGAATTTTACGTGAATTTGACGTCACAACTCTCCTATCGCAGCGATATTCGCAAGTGACTTGCCCACGGCTCAACTCAGTTCGAATTTCGTTGCGAATTTGTGACGTCAACATTCGTACCGCATTCGCATTCGCATTCGCAGGAAGTATGAACCGGGCTTTAGTATTTCACTCCCGACCAGTGCAATGGAGACTACGAGCAGTGGCCTCTGACCCACTTAGAGGTCCTTCAGACTCACTGCTAATAATACTCAGCTAAACAGCAGGACACTATAGTTTGTACCACAACACAGTATAGACCTTTATCATAATGCCTCCATCTTGGTCACGTTCCTTGAATCGAATAACAATAGTGAATGGTAAAAATCATTATGCAAATAGGAACCAGACTATTTTGTTTTTCAAGCCTCGGAATGGTTCAATGATATCAATGAGAAAATTTCAAAATGGCTGCACCATGATAAAGGTGTTTAGTCTCAGCTCAGTAATCACAGTTAATGTCTGGTTATAGAACCAATGATATCTCATGAAGGAAATGTATGCCTTTGGTTTTTGGAACCATTCGATTGTTACAATGCTATATTAATGCAGTTATTAAAATAATGTTAACTCTTGAAAGTGGTCGCTTTTTTCGGCATTAGCTTATCGCTGAAACGCTGCTGAGTGAAATAAGGACGATAGCAAAATATTATATAATCATCGTGATACAACTATAGAGATGTTTGCGCTCATGTGAACATCTCGTGTGTAAGTAGGATTTGAAACTTTGCATGGTGGAAATACGATAAAGAAAGGTTTGCGGTAACACCATGAAATGACTATCCCTACTGAGTTGGGGTGGTTCTGAAAAGAACCGTTGGTTTCAACTTGACGTTTCGATCAGATGCTCTGATCGTCTTCTGGATGCTTTCTCCAGAAGACGATCAGAGCATACTGATCGAAACGTCGAGTTGAAACCAACGATTCTTTTCAGAACCACCCCAACTCATTAGAGATAGTCATTACATGGTGTTACCGCAAACCTATATCTTGTGTAGTTATTGTTCTGAAAATAACAGATGGGTTACAACTCAACGTTGCAATCCGTTCTCTGATCATCTTCATCATACAAAAACACGTTTTTCATATACATTTTTTATTTTATTCAAGCAGGTCACCATTGCAGAGAGCTGTTCTTACTCAAGCTTTGGCCAAGTACATGAATACTCGTACGTATAATTTAGTATAGGATGCATTACTTTTGTATAAGATTGGGGGGGGGGGAGTAAAATGGCAACAACTCAAAAAACTTTACCATCAATCGGGTTACTTTTTAACTTGGAAGAATTGCCCCTGCGGTCCCGTTATCATTTTGTCACGTTAACCTTTCTTGATTACGAGTAATGGGGAGAGGTTGATAGTATAAAACATTGTGAGAAACAGCTCCCTCTGAAGTGACGTAGTTTTCGAGAAAGAAGTAATTAATTTTCCACGAGTTTGATTTCGAAACCTCAGATTTAGAATTTGTTTTTGTTTTCTTGCAATATTTCCTTTTGATAGATGTTTGAGTAATCAGTATTGTTGCGGCCACGGTTCGTGCTGTCTCAGAAACAACGACTACTACTACGGTGTTTATGATCTCTGGTATTTCTGGTAAGTTTGTGTATAATGTGGTGTCAGGACACTTCGTACGCTGGACACTTCGTACCTTTTCAAGGTACGAAGTGACTTTGACACTTTTTGACTGTTATCATGTAGGTGGCAACTAGCCCTATATAGGACTCTCCATCTGTGCTGTACACTGTAGTGTAATACGAAAGTTTAAGGCCGCCAGGGCTTGGTGGCAACAGACTAATGATGTTAATTAATCTGGTCGCATATTATTCATAAAAGCTATACAAAAACTTGCTAAGCACAAACGAATATTGCTTAGAAGAGTCAGGCTGCCAGACAATATCCCATAAAGTTGACACTGTTGTAGCTGTGACCCGTTAACGTTTTGCTTAGTAATGAAACTCGCTTAGCATTTTCCTGGATGCCTGATACAGCTGTGTGCATATTGCAACCAAGAAAATGTTGTATGTGGTTGTCTGTGTCAGTCGAATCGTCCGCGCCGAGGATGTTTCAAAAGAGGGCGCTGTCAGAAGAACTTTAATACAGCTAGTTCGCAGTATTGGGGTAAAACATTCTCCTGCCACATCTGGCCGACCTCAACTTTTTAAATTAATGAAGGTGCAAATCTTAATTTTACTGAGTTATTTATGTTTCTTTATAGGTTCTGCGTTTGTTTCGGTATTTTCATATGCTCCGTAGCGAGTGGAGCTTATTACCGCAAACGGCAGTTACACACCGTACGAGTGGCTGCCGTTCCAGCGGGTCATCACGGCGCTCTTGACGGCAGGGTGCACGGATCGTACGGTCGGGGAGCTCCTCAACACACCCACCACGCACCACCGTCAGGAAACGTCTTTGTGGCTGCTACGTGTTAGTATTAATGACCCAATGGGATCTAGAGGTTTGGGCTCTGGGCCATCGTCTTTGGTTGATTGATGTTTATGACACCACCCTTTTAAGGCTGCACTGTCATCCACTCACAAAAGTTCTTGCTAATTAAAGGCATTGACACCTTTGGTAATAATTGTCAATCCAAAGACCAGTATTCTCATTGGGTGTATCCCATGCGTATAGAATAACAAATCTATGATAATTGTGACTCAATTGGTCATCGAAGTTGCAAGAGAATAATTATTAAAGAAAAAACACCCATATGTGCTTTCATCAAATGCCTATATTAAAGGCTTCAGGCCTGAAGTCTTAATAATTGAGTAAGAAACTACCTGTTTCGCAAAACCTACGTTACTTGAGGGAGCCGCTTCTAGTTTTATACTATCAAGTTAACATGCTATAACAATTATTTTGAGTAATGACAAAATAGTGTCAAGTGCCTTTAAAGAACATGACAAGCGTGAACCAATTTAAAAAAGTTAGCTTTTTGTAATTTCACCCATAATTTTCTTGTTTTTCACACAGCCGCCTCTGGTCAGCCCGTCTACCCCTTCTGTATGTACGACGTCCCACCACCCAACTATCCAGTGTATAGCACAGGCCTAGGCGGACCCGTATACCCAGCCTATGCGTGTAATATGCCTCCACCACCGGCGTACAATACTCTGAACTCCGATCACAGCGAAGCGACCAACGGGTCATCAGGGACGGCAGCACCGCCGACGACAGGCGGACAAGACACGGCAAGCTTCCCCGAGGTTGGACCGCCTGTGTCGTCGTAGGCTGACGGGACTGCAAAATTAATTCTTGTAAACTGATTCAAAGGCATTGGACACGTTTGGTAATTGTCAAAGGCCAGTATTCTCACTTGGTGTATCCCAACATATGCATTAAAATAACAATTTTGTGAACTTACTATTTTGCTCGATACTGGTCATCGAATATGCAAGAAAATAATGAGGGGAAAACACCTTTGTTGCACGAAATAATTGTATGCTTTCATATGCCTAACAAAAGGCTGCAGGACGAAGTCTTTCTCAGATTCAACTGAGTGAGAAATAACTTCTCTCTAATAACTACTTTACTTCAGAGGGAGCCATTTTTCACAATATTTTATATCACCAAACGTGTCTACTGCCTTTAAACTCAAAAGAACAACCAGTTTCGTTTTTTTTTTAAATGTAATAATACCGATGTATACATGTGCCGAATGTTGCCCATTGTGCAAAAGTGTAAAAAGTTTTACTGACTGGTTAAAAACGATCATAACCTGGTCGGCACGATAATAATGAGGAGGGGCTGGCAGAAGAGTCTTCATGAGGTGAACTATTTATTTTGTAGATGGGCACATTTTTCCCTCATTCTTTTCAGCGTTCTTGTTATTGCCGCGTGTTCTATATTTTTTACAAGATAACCTGATGTGTGGCGAAAATAAAAATTATATTAATTCTCTGCTTGTAAGTAGAATAATAGTTTAAAGACACTGGACTATTGTCAAAGACTATAGTCTTCACAGTTGGTGTATCTCAACATTATGCACAAAATAACAAACGTGTGGAAATTTGAGCTCAATCGGTCGTCGAAGTTGCGAGATAACAATGATAGAAAAAGCACCCTTGCCACACGAAGTTGTGTGCTTTCGATCAGATGCTTGATTACTTCTTTCTCGAAAACTACGTTACTTCAGAGGGACCCGTTTCTCACAATGTTTTATACTACCAACCTCTCCCCATTACTCGTTACCAAAAAAGGTATTATGCTAATAATTATTTGAATAATTACCAATAGTGTCCACTGCCTTTAAACATCGATTTATTGAACTTTACTAATAAAGAAAAACTATGTAACATTTACTCTGAAAATGTTGTCCAGATTTCTATGTAATGACAAATCACCGTAAGTAAGAATATGCCCCACTGGTGAACATGATGACATTTATTGTTGGGTGCCCATTACAGTTGAGACAAAGTTGAGACAAAGTATGTATATATTGAAGTTTGTAAATAATTTACAAAATGTCTCTAAAATAATGTGACCAGTGATTACAAAATAATTTGTTTTCCTTATGTTCTCTCAAGAATTTTATTTTAGTCACTTGCGTTGCACAATAATATTCATGTTCAATGAGTTGAAATGTTATTTTGTTCCCCTCCCCCGAAATGAGTTTTTAAAAATGACACGAAGACAGTTTTCGTCTTAGTTTTAGCATGTAAAACGTATTTACCAGTTTAAAGAAACTGAACACTATTAGTGATTGAAATTGCGAGATAATAATGAATGAAAAACACCCTTGTCACACAAAGTTGTGTGCTTTCAGATGCTTGATTTCGAGACCTCAAATTCTAAACCTGAGGTCTCGAAATCAAATTCGTGTACTTCTCTCCCTATAACTTTTACATAACGTTTACAGAGTTTTGTCTTAACTTCGTGCATATTACATTGTACCTTGTCAACCTTTGAAAAAATGAAATTTTATTTTTATTTGAGTTATATCAAGTCTTTCCACATATTTTATGAAGTACTGCTTATAAATACTTGTGGATAATTATCTGATTGGTGCTTTCAGATTTGTGTACTAATTAAGTTTTTAAAGACAGTGGACACTATTGGTAATTGTCAAAGACCAGTCTTCTCACTTGGTGTATCTCAACATATGCATAAAATGTGAAAATTTGAGCTCAATTGGTCGCCGAATTTGCGAGATGATAATGAAAGAAAAAACACCCTTGTCACACGAAGTTGTGTGCTTTCAGATGCTTGATTTCGAGACCTCAAATTCTAAATCTGAGGTCTTGAAATCAAATTTGTGGAAAACTACTTCTTTCTCGAAAACTACTTTACTTCAGAGGGAGCCGTTTCTCACAATGTTTTTTACTATCAACAGCTCCCAATTACTTGTTACCAAATAAGGTTTTATGCTAATAATTATTTTGAGTAATTACCAATAGTGTCCACTGCCTTTAAATACCGTAACTACAGCTAACACGTTTTACAAGCTAAAATAATTGTCATGGCTTGTTTTCTCGAAAACTACAGCACTTCAGCAAGTATTTAAGTCAAGCTTTTTATTATCATTATCTTTAAACCGTATAAATATAATGGAAATCTGTGGACATTGTATTTTGTGTCCTACCAAATGTCCCCAATTCCTTTAATTTAGTGTGTGTGGAAATAAAGTATTCTTGTTACGAATAAAATTGAAAAGGGAAAAACTAAGTGATGAAATCCGAGTCGATGTTGATCCTTCTTACTGTCACACGTGGAATGTACATTTTTTTAATTGATTGTTTTCATTTTTATTTAATTCGCACAGCGCTGCTCGTCCGACGAGCCACCTTCCCGCCCGACCTGCGTGCGCAGGCGAGCTGTATGCGTGTACTGACGGCCTCCGCATGCGGAGAGTGGTACGAGTTCGGATGACCTGTGATAGGCTACATTCCACGATGATAAGCTGATGATAAGTAGTTTTTTTCTTTTTCTTTGGAAGACGGGAAAAAATAACACAAATTGTTCAGGTGCTCCCTGTCCTGCCGATTTCCATGTAGGCCCCTACATAAGTAAGTCAACAACCCCAAGGTCACAATATTGGGCAATTGTTTATACACTGTAATCCATTTTCTTTGGCTCTAAAAATCTATCTAGTTTGCGGTGCACCCTTTAAACGATGTGCTGTGACCTGTGTTATTACATGTTTATAAAACTAAAAGAGCCACCAAGCTGGACTTCCTGCAGGCACGGTTTGTACACAGCTCCATTGAAGATAACATAACGTATTATTTATATTTTATGGAGATTGTACTGTCCAATTCTTATCAACTTTTGATAATAATGAACGGGGGGGGCACATCTCAAACTTTGTACAGCTTTTACTTTCATAACGCTTGGATTTATGTGGAAATTATGACACAAAATGTCAAATTTACCATAATTATGACCAGTGCAGTATCTTGCCAAAGAATGTAAACAAAAAGTTATCTGGTCTATACAGCATGAACATCTGACGTCACACTTCCAAGCTCGGATAAAGCCTGGGGACCAGTTATTAGGGCGGGTCCATTATTTTGTTGCAAGGAAATTGGTTGAGGGCGCACTTCATTTGTTATTGTCGTATTATCATAGACCTTATTGCAGATAGCAAAAATCCGACGTCCCGCAAAGGATTGTGGGAAATATTTTGCACCTCCAGTTATACGGTCATCACGTAACGTGTTCTACAAATTTTTTTTGTAAACAATAAGTTTGTAAACATTGACATTGTTTGTGGTGGACGGTCATGCTTCTGTGGCGGAAGACAGTTTCACCCACGAATGGGTGTACCTCCATGCTTTATTTAGCCAAGTCAGATGTGTAATATTAATATAAAAAACTACGACAATAATGCCATCGGACCAGTGTGTGCTTTGCGACTCAACGGAAGAACGAGGGACTGTACATGTATGTACGTACGTAGGTAGGTCCATGCATGTTCTTTTGACTTTGATTGAACACAAAATAGTTTAATAAAATATCAATAAAGCTTGTTTATGATTTAATCATGACAGGGTCATGATTAAATCATCAAGCATGTCAAACCCAACAAGCTGTAGGCTACAATTTGAGTATTGTATAGGCTAGATTTATGTGTGATTTGTGGTAGAAACTAAAAAAGAAACATACATAGGCCTATTCAATTATATATTCCTCAACATTTTTTAGAGATGACAGATATTGATATTATATTCAGAATATAATATCAATATTCTGATAATGATACTGCTCATTAATTAGCTCATAGTCATATTAGTCTTGACTGACTTTCAGGGCAGAGTGTTTGGTTATGATTTACAAGGCAAAAGATCATTCATAAATGCCTCAATCAGTTTCGCTATCTGCATTCCTGTTGTGGTGGAGAGCGCTTCACGTGGGGTCAGGGTGTTTAAAGTTAACGAGTGATAAAGACCAGCTGGAGCTGTTTATAACCGGTTGTTTTGGATATGTTTAGATGCATAATATGTGCTGGTCTTGGTGCTAGATGTTTCACCGATACGGGTGATGTTTGTGAGTTGGCCGCGCTGGGTGTGAAAGCAAAACAAGAAACGTCTTGCACCTCAGTCATTAAAATGCAACACATGTCAGGTCATCAAATAAGATACGTAAAAGAGGAAACAAGGGCTGAACGACCACGACCCTGCCTGTTTTAAACGCCTTTTTAAGAACTTGTAACCACTCATTTATTCCCTTAGTTTTTGTCTGCTTTATCTTTCAGATAATTACTTGTGCATCAACATGCTTCGTGACAGGACTCATATTGGAAGCAGTTATTCTCCCAGTTCTGTGTTCACTCCAAAGATGTGATCTACTGTTGTTTTGTGGACTCGACCAACCACATCCTACTTCTTTTGCTGCAGGAGAGCTCATTGACCATCTTCTGAATTGACTAAAGGCTGTGTGCGTGTATGTGTGTCTTCATGCTCTTGAGGCCATTTTTGACTGATGACACGTAAATTGGCGATGAAAAGATAAATGTTAATTGCAGAGTGAACTGTGACGCAAGCGAAGGTATCGCAAATGCTTCTTAATATGCTGTGCGTGGCGTCCTGCGGTTGTAGGCTACAATTCTCAGAGAAAGTAGAATAATACAATACAATACAAACAATAACACTGTCCAAACGTCCATTTCCACTGTCTTGAAGAGTTTAAAGCTTCATTTATTCTGGTTACTTAAATCATACAATAATACTTCATAATGCAAAGATTTAAATAATACCAAGGGTTGCAATTGCAAAGATCTAGAGGGTTGTAGTTAACCGCCTCAGTACAGTCAACATGAACAATACCTGAGGCAAACAAGGGTAGATAATAATTGAGTGAAGTAAACTGCAATGTGTGCTATGTTACTGGAGTGTTAAAAACAGTACAGGAGATCTTGTTAATGTCATAATGTATTCCCTAATTTTGAACGATATATTGTGTATTTTGAATGTCTTTTTAAGCACGAGATCCAAGGCAATATCTATTGTAATCTGTACATGTATTGAGAATGTTCTCCTTTTTGGATTACTTTTGGCTCTTCCTCAAAGTTCTCAAATGTCAGAATTTTTTTCCCCACATGACAAGGTAGACTGGACTTCACTCAGACTCGACTGCACCTCAATAATTCTGTGTTAGCGAATGCATTTATATATCTTATCTATCACTTTTTCTATAATTTTTAATTTTTAATGACTAATGTTTTATCTTTAAATTATTCTAATATACATCATAAACTCTTGATGTCACTTTTTGTAAACTTAATAATTGTTACCGGACTTGTTGTTTGGTATTTTTTAATAAAACCAAAAGGAAACAAAAATAATGTGATTTTTGGAGAAGTTTCCTTCTCTATAAAAGTAAATTCATTGCCATACTTTTTCAATTTTAAAATGTTAATTGTCACAATTCAATATTTGTATCAATTGTTTTAAACTTTTCCATATTTCAGTATTTCTAACCCTATCGGGTCGATCCAGGTTGAGGTATAATGCCGTGTCCAAATTGGCGACTTTGGCTACAGCTACGGCTAGATCAGCGCGTCTGTCAGTGTTGAAGAATGGCCGTAGCTGTAGCCGAAGTCGCCAATTCGAACACGGCCTAACTTAGAGAGGTTTGCGGTGACAACATGTGAATATCTCTATGTGACTAGTGTTGGTTCCGAAAAGAACCGGTGGTTAGGGACTCCTATTAACGATTGTTATAATTTGTCCATGTTTCAGTCATTCTAACCCGATCGGGTCGATCCAGACGGCGCTGGAGCAGTTCTTCAGAGAGGAGGGTATAGAGTATGCCTGCGGAGAATGTGACTGCAAGCAGGCTATAGTCACGCATAAGTTCACTAAGCTACCAAGGTAATAGAATTTTTTGTTGGGATGTGTTTTTTGTGATGCTGATTGGAAGCTGTTTGTTGCTTTTTTCTTAGCAACTAGGCAGTGCATTCAGCTGAACTTTTACATGTGACTTATAATGTATATTTCTTTATAATTTTGCCTATAAATCAGCATTTAATGGACAAAACCCAATATGAGTGCCAGTGTCTTTAAAGATTGATAATATTGAAGAATTATTTATTTTTGTCATTTACAAAATATTGTTTTTATATTGGGTTATAGTAGCCCTATTTTGTACCTAGATTGAGGATTTATGTATATATATGTCTTGCCTTTTTAAATACCTTTGTTCATTGGTGTTTGTGCATGTTTTTTCATGCCCTGATGTCCATCTGTGTACTGTTTTTTTTTCACCAACTGTTACCACTGTGCAATTATCCTAGTATAATCCTAGGTAATCGAAGTAACAGAACAGCAAACCCTGTTTTTTTTACCTTCATTTTCCTCCTTGCTGAGAATTTCATGTTGTCAATAGTAATGATAAATTGGTATAAGAGTTGTCTTCAGAAAACCTTTTTCAATTTATCATCAATTGCAAAGCTTTTGATGGCAAATTGGTCCAATGGTGCTCAATCAAAGGTAGTGCTGTCTTTCATTTTCACTTTTTTTTTCTAAAGAATTGATAAATTTGTCTTCGTAAACCTGTTTAAATTCATCATTGTCACTTACAAAGCTTTCGAATGCAAATTGGTCCAATGGTTTTCAATCAGACATGTTATGTCTTTCATTCTCGCCTTTCCAAAAACCGCAACCTTACAAGCGGACACTGAAGATCGCACGAACTATGTCT
>NC_047076.1:5735645-5893145 GCF_902459465.1 Asterias rubens
CACAATCTCCTGTAGACTGCTGAGGCAAGAGCCAGTTGGGTATTAAAAGGGTACACAGGCCACCCATCTGGAGAAGGTCAACTACAATACTCACATATTGGACTGTAGAATCGGGAAGATGGTGTTGCCAACTCCACACCCCACCTCCAGGATCCGAGTCCTGGCATCCCAGCCAGGAAACCTCTCGCTGTCGGCAACATCTAGCCGATTGGTGGAGTCTCCACAAGTTCTCTCATTAACAGAACAATCAACAACATTCACTCCACTTTGAGAGTCTTGTATCACGCCTTCTTTAGTGGATCTACAAGCTATTTGACTCACGGGGACCGACTCAGAGTTTGCTGTAGCTCCACTTGAAATTGCCGCTCCTTCATTCTCCTTCCCGACACTTTCCGAGTTTCTTAACGGACTCACCGATTCCTCTGAACTTGGATCTGAATTGAGAATGGTAGGTTTTGCATCTGGGGCGGTCTGTACTAGTTCATCTTGCGAGGTCGTTGCCGATGTCTTAGCCAGCTCAGGGAACTCGGTGAAGAGCCAGTGACGATCCTTGAAGAAGCGATTCTGGTGCTGAGAATAGAAACCATCCCACTGGTTGTCGGCTTCTTTCTGCAGTTTCTCTAAATAAAAAATATTTCAAGTTTCAGAAAATTTCTCAAAAGTTTTCACCTGAAGGGTGTGTACTATATATCGATAAGATTGAAAATATAAATCTTCACAAATATAATAACAATAATAATAATAATAATGGGCATTTATAATGCGCCGGTATCCATCTTAAGATGCTCATGGCGCAGTGACACAAAAAACGGGAAAAAGTTATGAAGTCCTCATTAGATGAGTCTTGAGGGAAGTATTGAACAACGCCATTGATGGAGAAAGTTTAACACGATCCGGCAAGTCGTTCCTCAATGAAGGGGCAGCAGAAGTAAATGATCTTTCACCCCATGATGTTTTGACCAGGGGTTTCCTTAAAAGATAAACATAAAATGACACAGTACAACAGGCCTCAAAATAACCGACAGCACCCACAGGAATTGCCCTGTGCTTTGGCTGTGGTGCCCTTTGCAAAGTTCCAAAACAAATTTCCATTTTGCTGATAGACGTACCCCTCACTTGAGAGACATAGCTGTACCCCTTCAAGAGCAAAGTTCAAGGCCTGGTATAAAGATGGTCACGGCGGAAAAACTTCCCTTGAGGTATCTTTGCCGGAAATTCTACAGCCTTTGAGAAACTGAGCTTTTGAGCGTTTAAATGCACTGGACTCAAGCTCTGGCATTTCTGGCAGGAGTTGAGCACAAGTCAAATGATGTGAAATATTTGTTGCAAATTTGTGTCGTCAAAATTTGCATTGCTTTTACACTTGTGGGAAGTACATATATATATATGAACAAGTTTTTATTGGCAGATAAGTGCTTTATATAGGACTTTGTTGTTATTATTAAGTACCTTGCTGTTCCTGATTCATAAATTCACTAGAGTTGGCTTCCACCTTCTTCTGTGCATCCTGCATCTGCTCCTCGCTCCAAACGACGTTATCCCTGTATTCAAAGATGCAACGAAACAAGAGAATTGTGAAAATACTGGGTTGAGAATACCTTCTAGTCCGAGTCTGACAACTAGAAGTTTGAATCTGGTATTGAGATCTTAGAAGGTACATTGAAATAATTGCATTCCAGCTTTTGACAACCCCTCTGGAGCTTTTTGATTCCAAGGAGCTTTTGGGAACACTTTCATCAGCAATATCAGATTAAGAGTGAGGAGATCAAAGAGAACGACTTATTTTATTTGTGGAAAAAAGGGTTTGTCTACCTAGGCAGGCTTAAAAAGTCTGAATTAAGATAAAAGTTTGAAATTAGTTATAAGTGCCCTTTTTAGGCATCTGAAAGCACACAAATTTGTACAAGAAGGGTGTTTTTCAATTGAACACCCTTGTTGCACAAATTACATTATTCAATTTCCATTTCGATGACCAATTGGGTAAAAAATTTCATGTTGCATGTTGGGATAGGCCTACACAAAGTGAGTTGGTCTGCGATTGACCGATCCATTATACTCTGCCCCATGGTGTATTGACCAATCACAACCCATTGCACAACCAAAAGTCCATCATGCGTGCGCGCATGCTTGGCGCGCGCGGCAGAGTTGTGCAGAATGGCATTGGAGAGGCTCAAGTGTTCTTGCTCACACGTGCGCCTTGGGCGGAGCCTAATGGACTGGTGTATTATCAAAAGTGTCCAGTGCCAATAATGTTTAATCATGATTGTTTAATGATTAGAAAGGATCCCAGCCCCCCGGTTGGTTTTCAGACTTACCACAACTTGTGGTGTACGCCATCATAGTGCCTACAGGGGTAGGAAACCAGCGATTTTCTTTGAAAATGAACTTTGATTCGCCAACGAGGAATAGACAGCCATCCTAGTCTATGAATCAGTTTTTCAATTGATGCCATGATCTGCAGTATTGTGCGATTTTCAAAATTAATTCAAATTGTTTTTCTTTTTGGGAATACTGTTTTATCTTTCTTTATTTAAACAGAGAGTAAACACAAACAGTGTCATGGCAGTGGGGACCGCAACGATATAAGAGATGTTAAATTTGCATCGGGATAAAGAATATTGATTTTGGTTTTTACCCATTCTCTTATATCGTTGCGGTACCCGCTGCCAAAACGAATACCGGACACTTCGGCACCTTGCAAACTCGGCACCTGCAAGATCGGCACCTTGCAAACTAGGCACCTTCCATCTCGGCACCCACTCGGCACCAAGAATGTCGGCACCATACAAACTCGGCACCGGCCTTTTATTGACTAACAAACTCGGCACCAAGCAAAAATAAGAGTCAAGTGGTTAAAATCAAGTAAGGGGGCCATTAAATATTGTCAATGTTTAAAAATTTCGATTTCTTTTCGAATTAGTGGGTGAGTGGGTCAAAAGCCTCTTTTTCAAATATTTATTAATCGAAATTCACTTTTCCAAAAAAAAAAAAAATAAATAAAATAAAAAGCTAGATTGTTTTATTTGCATTCCATGGAGGTAGCAACTGCAGACCTAGCAAGTCTCACGCTTTCACGCAACGCAATCATTTTCTAACGCTTAGGGCGGGACAGGGAAAACAAATACGTGTAATAATGCTTCAGATTGCGTGAAGTTTTTCAGAATTATCAACTTGGGCTGGCATACAAAAAGAGCGTGAATTTGCAGATTGCACACCTTTTTGCTCTCTCACTAGATTCAGCTGATAATAATTATTCGGAATTCGTCAGAGCACAAAACGCGAATTGCGCACAAGTTTGTCCCAATCCGTTTAGCAAATTTGTTGAATGCGCCCCACGTGCATAGACTCGACACATCAGGTAGAAGTTATGAGCGGAGGATTGTGCACATCATTTTAGCCGGAAATTTATTTTCTTTGGGGAAATATTCTGACACAATCGTACCTCCACATTAACCAGAAACATCTCATGTGTACCTCATGTAAATGTGAAGTAAACTGGAAAGTTTTTTCATGCATTTTGAAGAAAAGTAATCCTCCACATAAACAAAATTCTGCACAATTTTTGTATTTAACATACGTGAAATTACACAATAAAAAAAGGTTTGATAATTAGTAGCTTTGTAAACGATGTTAATGGCAAAATCACTAGTTATGGGGGTTGATAATAATTCCGAACTTTCGAGAAACTTTGGACCCCCAGGAAATTTACTGTGGCGCCGCACCGAGTTCAATCATGGTTCAATGAATCTACAAGTTTTTAAAATGTTGTTTTACAATGTATGCTGATTGTGTCCATGTCGGTGAAAGTGTAGTCTTGGCCCAAGACTAGCTTGATTCTGGATAGTGTACTATACGCGGTTGAATCGCCAAAGCGCGTCCGCCACGGTAAGATTTAGTTAATTGGACGGCTTGAAATCTACTTGCCAGTGTAGTCTAGATTTCAAACCGTCCAATTAACTAAATTATACCGTGGCGGGCGCGCTTTGGCGATTCAACCGCGTGTAGTACACTATCCAGAATCAAGCACCATAGTCTTGGACCAAGACTAGTGAAAGTGCGGAGCAATTTTTTTATGATTTGGGTTTTGAACATTTTTAAAAAGGGTTTGTTTAATTTGGTTAATTGTTTTCAATGAAATTTTGCTTTTAACCGAGCGTGATTTGCCGATGAGGCGCCGGCCGTATGATCGGGGACTAATTTACCGACGGACCAGTCGCGACACTGGTTTCTAATCAAAGATCGTTTGGTGCACTGATCCTTTCAGTGTTATTTTTTCCGTCCCGTGCTAAACGTCGCTTCTACTTTCGGGTAAATTGTACAATAATTAAAATAAGTGTTATAAATAATAACTTATAACAGGATCAAACTTTTTATGGGACTGGGGGGCTGAAAATCACAGTGTGAAAAACTGGGTGCCGAGTTTGTATTTGTACATGTGCCGAGTTTGTGGGTGCCGAGTTTGCAAGGTGCCTAAGTTGTAAGTGGCGAGTTTGCAAGGTGCCGAGTTTGCAGGTGCCGAGTTTGCAAGGTGCCGAAGTGACCTGTACCCGCCAAAACATAGGATTTTGATTTGTTTCACAGGACTCGGGAAGTACTGAGTATACAGTGCTAACACACATCGGTGTATGGGTAAAAACCAAAATCAATATTCTTTATCCCCAATGCAAATTTAACATCTCTTATATTGTTGCGGTACTCGCTACCAAAACATAGGATTCAAACTGCCTCTAAGCTACCGGGCAACCTCAGTAGTCTAGTTAAAGACACTGCTCAAGAACTGCAGGGATTAGTCTTGACCCAAGTCGTCAGCGATCAATTTACACGAAGCGACATAATTCACTATCGTCTATGCGGTACCAAGAATTGACGTCTTGGGCCAAGACTATTCCGTTTTTAGGAAAGTGCCCTCTGTTGTCCATGTTTTACATGTGAAAAAGCAAGATGGCAGCCGACTGCTTTGCTGCTTCACAATCATTCTTTCACAAGAACAAAACTCAATTAAACGTTGTAAAAATAACCAAAATGTAACCCAAACTTATGAAAATTATCTTTTAGCTATTTACTTAACAGTTCTATACCTCTTTTGTGAATTTAAATGTATATTATTATTGGTTGAGTTGACGGCGAGTCGACGTCAAGACTCGTCAAACTCAAAGTCGTAGTAAAACTAGGTAGGACCCGCAACCCAGCCTGCGCATGCTGAAGAAGGAAAGATTTAATTTTTTTTTTTATGGCATAGACCTTTTCGCAAATACTGGGGCGCACGCGTAAAGCTTTCCGGAATTTGGTGCATTGTGGTCTAGCTGGTGATCAAATTGATCCATATCTATCCAACAATGCACCTCATTCAACAGTCTGCGCTTCTTGTGCAATGCAATGGTATTTGCGAAAATGTCTATTGATTGCCATTGACATTGCATTGCGATTGCCATTGTTGTTGTAATTGTTGGTTGGGTCTTAACCCTACAAAGTTTTGACAAGTTCTACACAAATACTACAAGTCGAGTTTAAATGCAAACACTGAGTAGAAATTACCAAGCATTGTGCTGGAAGACTTTATCGGAATCAGTCAGAAATCTGTTGCCAAACTGGGGTCTGCGGTCATCTTCTGTCGCACACATGGTTTCCTCTGTTTTCTCGGTGGCCATAATTGCAGGAGAAAGTGCGCCCTCTGTTGATCTTTTTTGTTGAGTGGAGAGGAAAACAAAAACTGACGCCCCTTTAGGCGTTAAATCACTCATTTTATTTACGTGGAGAAACTAAACATTGGGCGCTGTTTACGTTTTTTTCCCGTTTGATATTGTTTATTCTTTTGGGCGATTTTATTAGCCCACGTAATTAACAACTTCACTGAATAAAATTTTCTCGTCAAACAGTGCAGCTGGATCGTCCAAGACGCAATTTTCCGACAATTTTCAACGCCCAAATTCAAGATTTTTCCCGAATTTCTATTGAGCGAGAAGACCATGTCGTCACGCAGTGAATCTTACTACGGTGGCGGATGGTCAGATCAGCCCGGCCCGACCAGCGATCGCGACGATGATCGTGATCGAGGGGGGCGATTCGCAGGGTTCGCCGGTCGTGATCGGGACCGTGGAGGTGGCGACAGGGGCTCTGGGCGAGTCGACATGGATAAACCTCCAAATAGCCGGTGAATATTTACTTCGTTTAGATAGGGTGTGGCTTTTTAACACCTTTATTGTTTTATTTAGGAAAATATTGAAAGTCTATCTTATTTTGTGTAGCTAAGTCCAGTCTGATCGCTGGAAATATATGCCAAAAAAGGAGGGCAGAAAATAATGCAAATTAATGTTGCTTATTTTTATGTTAATTTATTATATTTTTGACCACACAGTTAATCATCATACAAAAATGAAGAAGGCTGCATTTTATGATTTTTGTAATTTGTTGGCCTACCTCCTTTCGATTTATAATTACTAAGAATATATTCCTTCTTGAACCCAAGAGACTAGTAGTAGTAGTACATAAGTAGAGGGGGAAAAGTGATCATAATAATAATAATAATAATAATAATAAACATTTATATAGCGCCAAATCCATTAAAAATGCTCCCAGGCGCTTTACAACAACAAAACATTTTAACCACAAAAAACTAAATAATTAAAAGATCCAAAATTAAAATCCATAAAGTATGATCATAAAACAATAAAGATACATGTACAAGTAAAAAGATGAATATAATCAATCAAACACATCGTCACTGCTGGAATCAACAATAACATGAATAACATGCTTCTAAAAATAAAAATTGCTCACTATTATTGCTAATGCAATGCTTTTTTGTTAGTTCTACCCCCTCCTATCCTACTCACGGTAGGGTGTTTTCCTTTCAATTAGAATGATTATATTTACACTTTACTTATGTAGTAAACTTTCCGTATCCTGCCACCACTTCTTCATATATACATATATGTACATTTAAAAAAAAAAGTAATATCTCATTTGAGTAAATTAATATTTCATGATCATATTGAACGAAAAAGTGGTGGCAGGATACAAAAACTTGTCCATTTATTTTACCATAATAAATTGATAGAGCATCATATATATTTTTCTTTTTTTTCTTTTCCAAATTAGACTTTTTATTGTCTGCGGGAGGAACCATACAGAGACTGAACTCAAGGAGCATTTTGAGCGATTTGGCACGATCGACGATGTCTGGCTTGTGAAGAACAGATCGACCAATGAGAGCAAGGGTGTGGCGTATATTAAATACGCCAAAGCGTCGGAGGCAGCAATCGCTATGGAGGAAACTGATAATAAGTGTATTGGGTCTGATCCTAAACCTCTAAAGGTATTGAAACTTGATGGGGCTCAAAGTCAAAGTTTTTGAATACTTAAGACTGATGATAACTGCAAAGTTTCAAATCCTACCCTGCTATCTACCTCTCAGATTGGCCCAATTTCATGGAGCTGCTTCAGTTTAAAAATATTGCTTAACAACTTTCTATTAAGCAAAAAATAAGTTGGTACACCAGTTGCAGTTGGTAAACAGTATGACATTGTTCTTAGCTGTAAATCCTTTTTCTGGTAAGCATACTATTTGTGCATAGCTACTTTCAGGCCCAATTTCCTCAAGACTGCACAGGGCTTGTATCTCAAAACATTGTTCCTAACCAGAGAGTTGTTTATATGATTAAAATCAAAATGAGTAGAACACAATCTTGTTTAATAGTTTCTCATTTAATTTTTTTATATTTTTAGAACAATCACCTAGAGAAGGTTTTTTAAATATTTGAAATGGGTAATAATACTCAAAGGAATTGAAGGATATTTGTAAATTAAAAGTGCAGTTTTAAGGTGTGTTACTACATGTAAGTATCTACCTGATTTATGTTTAAAAACTCCCTGATTGCAAGATGCAAATGTTGGCAGCTCTGCAATTGCACATTATAATTAATGTATCTATCAATTCTCGAAGGTGTTGATCGCAAACTCAAGACGCTCTGGGAGTAAACAGGACATTGATGGACAGAAAGAACTGATGCGTATCTTCATCATGGTCCCCAAGATCTACACAGACGATGATGTTCGGGAAAAATTCCAAGGTAAAATAAAAAGTTGTATGCGATTTTTCCCCCTGTGCTTAACAAATTTTTGCATTTATGACATTTATTTCATTTATTCATTCTGGTTGTGAAGCCAAGTTTCAGTTTTATATGTTCCATGGATGCGCAAAAAGCTTTTGTGCAACTGGGCAAAGTAACAAGTTACACAAGATCAAAGTTGTTTAACTTGTTTGGCATTTCAGGCAAAAATATTCCAAGACAAGTTTTCCACCTTGACCATCTTTTTACCACATGTATCTTAAGCAAGATATTTTTCCAAGCTTGGTAAAATTTTTTAATTTCCCTGTTTGTTTCTAATTTTACTTTGTGTTGTCACCCTCTCTATCTTCCTTTTTCACTCTGGATAGCTTATGGAGAAATCGACCACATCAATCTACTCAAAGACAGAAGGTCGGGAGAGAATAAGGGATTTGCTTACGTCAAATTCCGCAAAGTGTCCAGTGCAGCAGTCGCTATAGAGAGCTGTGATCGAGGTAACATTTCAAACTCCAACTCCAAAGAAGGATGACTAAGTGGTCTCTAGGTTCCCTCTCCATCCCTGTGTTTGTCACCAACTGATTCAGTTCAGTGAGCCCTTTTACGTGTACGCCGTCAACTCAGCAGGATCCTAAAGTGAGGACATTTAGGCCTTGATTGTTGGTGGAGTGCAGATCAGGCACAAAAGTGCTACCATAAATAAGACTTGAGTCACACACTCCCTACCCACTCCCAGTGGGTTTTAGGTTCAAACCCAACCTCGCTACCATGGGCAGGGCGCCGTACCACCTGCTAGCTCTGCGTACGTCTCTAACCCCAGGGAGCGAAACTCCGATCTGTGTTTGATTGGCTATCAAATACGCGCTATAAGCCAAAACGGGTGCGTATAAAGATGTACGTATTCACTTTTTTGTCACGCAACACTGAACGCCATGGCAAGTTTATGACTTTTATTACACACAGCGCATCCATGAGCGCATCCAGCCTTTGTTCAACTAACACCCAACACAGAACAGTCACACTTCCACCCACCTCCAGCTTATCTTGTTCCTATTCCTGCCTTTGCGCACCATCAAGCCAAGCCCAACTCCCAGCTATCTCCATAGGCAGAACTAACATGAGTCCAGCTTTCTCCTGAATTAGACTCTTAGAGCGTACTAATCAATTTCCAGATTCTTGCAAAGACCTCTTTTGAAATTAAACTGAGCATATTAGAAAATATAAATAACCAAATTTCAAGCCCCTGGTTAATAGTAAACCTTTTTCATTTCACTTTTGTTTCTCTTTTCAGGTTTCAAAGCGATCTTGGCTGAACCTAAGGGGCACCGGAATCGAGATGAACCCATACCCAGCCAGATGCACGAGTCGACTTTCACCGGCGGTGGTGGTTTCCGGCCAGACTCGGCCTTCGATCCCAGATCCAACTTTGCACCGCCGGCCGTGGGCGGTGGCTTCCATGCGTACGAACCGAACTCATATCACCATCCTGCGGCAGGTATGTTCTAAAGGTGTCACTAGGTGGCAGCAGACACTATGCATAAAGAAACACTGTTAACATAGGTTTTTTGGGGGACTTTGGCGCTAGCTGAGAATTGCCCATCTGTTTTCCCTGAAAGTGGAGATGCACAAATAAATACACATGCAGTGCCTCCTGGTTCTACTTGTAAGTTTAGACTCTACCTAGTCTGGTCCCCTGTCTTCATCTGCATGAGAAAGACAGGCACTGGCTTTACAGACCCAGTCATTTCATTGGATACAACAATTTCATTGGATAAGCGTGAAGTGACGTAAGCTTTCCAAATCTGTGTTTTGATTGGTCCAAGGTGATGTTTGTCAGCTCACTTTCAGTTGTCTGCATGTAATGGGCATTATGTACATGTGCATGCATATAATGTTGTTTTATATGTATACATGTACATGTACGTAAGATTTGACTGCAAATCTCCGTGTGAAATAAATGCCAGGTCAAAGGTGCTTTTGTAAGGATCCTGATATACACTCAAGGCAGATGTTCAGGTTAGAATGTACCCACCTCCACTGTTCATCCATCATAGTCATTATGTCGTTAGTCGTGAGTTTTGTTTTTAAGTTTTCTTATTTTTTCTTTGTTTCTCAACAGCAGTGACAGATCCGCAGATCTCTCCAAAGCTTTACGTTGTCGTCAACGGGAGTGTCACAGAGAATCAACTGAGGGCGCTGTTTGATCTGGTCCCCGGATTGGAGTACTGCGACCTGAGACAAGAAAGGGGGGACTTTGGGGTCAAAGGTACTATCCCTCTGAAAGCTCTGTCGCTTCAGGTCGTTAATTTCAATTTCATATAGATCTGTAATGATCACAAGTTAGTTAATTGTGAAATTCAAATCAATTTGATGTAAGTTGGTTGCCCTTAATATTTAACGAAAATGTCGCGTCCCCCGAATCTCTTACAAAGCCGCTTCCCAGGTTTTATCGTAAACTTGGGCATGATCCCTGGCTACTATACAGCAGTTACAGGTTGCTGGCTTCTGACTGGCACCCTCATGTAAAAATATTGACAATATTGGGAGACCGTCCACATAAGGCCAGCTCAGTTGGTAGAGAGTCCGCAATATAATCCGAATCACAGATTCAAACTGTACTCTAATCAATGTTTTGGGTTCCCCCGAAATTAGAAATAAAACTGTGATTTTGTTCTCTATACCTGTAGGAATTGCGTATGTACGTTACAGCACTGCAGTTTCAGCGGTCTACGCTAAGCAAAAGTTGGACCGGTTTGAGTACCCGCCTAGCTGCCCGCTGTCGGTGAAATTTGTTGAGGAGCCCGGGTCTCCCACCGACACTGTGTAAGTACAGCAGATCTTTGACACAACTGATTATTATTAGCACCTAACAATTCCCCAAATTGTCCATTGTTGAGATAGTAAGATTTCCCTGTTTCTATTCCCCCCCCCTTGTGCACCATTGAGCCAAGCCCAGTTACTTGTTAAATTCAGAGTACTTAAGCAGCATCTATCAACAGAGTCCAGCATTCTCCTGAAGACGATAAGAGCATACTGATCAAGACGTTGAGTTGTCAACCATCGGTTCTTTTCAGAACACACCTTCAATCTTCAAACGACAGCTCAAAACTCACCTCTTCAAACAAGCTTTTTAAATCCTGGACTTTTGACTTTGGGAACCTGAAAACCTTTAATGGCATTTTTTGTCAGATACTGTGCGCTTAATGTGCTTATTATTACTAAAAGCGAATTACAATTGGCGCTACTGCTAACCTCACCTAGTCACTGTTGAGATGTTTGAAGTAAACACATCTCTTTAAACAGGCATTTGTTTCAATGGTTTAATTATCGTTATTTTAGTTACCTTTTTAGGATGTTTTTTCTTAAATATTGCATTTGTATTATTGTATTCTATACCACATGTTCTAGATTTCTCTCAACTTAGGTTTACATTTTAATTTGTGTTGTTGTTATTGTATATTAATTAATGCTATTGTTTGTATTTTAGCGCCATGAGCACTTCTGTTGATTTGTGCGCTTTATAAGTTTTCATTATTATTAAAGCCATTTGTTGTTTCTCTACTTGGACAGACGAGCTCAGGTGCAGCAGGGCCAAGCACAATTACCTAGCTACACCATGGATCCGACCATGCTTCGGCTCCCAGCACAACAACCCCTCGTACACATCGACTCGTAAGTACTCTTTGTTTGTTTGTTTGTTTAGATAATCCTACAATATGTTCTGCGGCCTCAATGCCTCAGCCTCTTCATTTCTCACTGGCCTAATGTCCATCAAAGAACCTGTCAGTTTTCTGCATTCCTGTTCCCAAACTTCAATTTTGCGCATTCAAACAACCAAAAAACAGTTGGGGGGATCATGCCTTTTCTATCACTACTTCATTAGCCAATTCCCCAAATTTGCTTAAATCTCACCTTTTTATTAAAGCTTACTGTACGGGCTATGAGCAATTACTGCTGGATTGACGCCTTATAAATTTAACAATTGATTGATTGATGATCTTCCCATCAAGGGAACTCGGCAAACTCCCACAATGATATATTAACACCAAGCGAGCAATGAACAGCCAATCTCTCTCATACGAACATTGGATTAACGTTTATGATTATGAACTGCACAAATCAAGAAATTGCGATTCACTAACTAGACGACGATACTTATTCTAGTCAGTGTGAAATCCACGGTTAGCTTGGTAGGATTTGAACCCACAACCTTGTAATTGCAAGTCCTGCAGTCTAACCACTGGACCACGGTTAGCTTGGTAGGATTTGAACCTACAACCTTGTAGTTGCTAGTCCTGCAGTCTAACCACTGGACCACGGTTAGCTTGGTAGGATTTGAACCTACAACCTTGTAGTTGCAAGTCCTGCAGTCTAACCACTGGACCACGGTGACATACTGTACAGCATCAGTTTGAAAACATTATGGCTTGATTTTAAGATATTAGAAGAAAAAAAAAGATCTTCTAAAAATATCTTATGCCAAGGTTTTCTTCTGTAGATTGCAGTCAATTTTGTCAGTCAAGGTGTTTAAGTTTAGCACAATGGTACCAGATTTCTCATCACCTTGACGAAGACAGACTTGACCTTTCAACTCTGACCTTTTGATTCCTATTATATCAGTGAGTGCATGGAGAGACTGTTCATCGTTTGTAACCCCGTCGCACCGCCGCCGTCGGTTCTAACCGATATCTTCTGCCGATTCGGGAACCTGATAGAGTGCTACATGTTGAACAATCGGAACTTTGGCTATGCCAAGTATGCAGGTATGAATGTTAACCCCGATAGTATATCAATGGCAAGTAGTGTGTGAACTCTCCTGCTGATTGTCAATTTGAAACCCAAATCCATTCCACAAACTTACCATTTGTTGGCCTTTTTTATAATTAAATGGTTTGGGTACTACACAAAACACAACTGTCCACAGATTTACAATAAACTTACATGATTTAAAGATAATTATGGTAGAAAGCTTCCCTTGAAATATTAATTGCTGAGCTGCATTAGTTTTTGAGAGAAATGAGTGAAACAGTTTCACCAAAATAATCTTCTCAGTGAGGCGAAAATTATTTTAGCAAATTATTTTAGTATGTACAACGGATTGACGCAACTGTCCTGAAAACATTGCCCTGGTTTTTTTTTTAACTTTTGTTCTCAAAAACTTGACTGATAAAGCTGAAACTTCTACAGGTAGATTATATTACATACATCTTCAATCACAGTTTGTAGGGAATCATAAACTTGCTTTACAAAAGGTATCAAAACCCGTTAACACTATATTCTCAAATGAGATTACAAAATGGTGTACATTCTGAAACCCAACATTCAAAACATCAGTGCATCGTACTGACTTTTTTGTCTCCGGTAACCCCCGATATTTGTTGCGCAGATAAGAGTAGCGCCCTCAAGGCTATCGAGATGATTCACGGCCAAGAGGTATCGGGTATCCGCTTTAAGGTAATGGTGGCCGACCCGCAAACCAACGACACCCGCAAACGCCCTCGCACGACCTGATTTCATGCATGCCAATGGAGGTAAGTATGTAACGACTAGAAAATAAAGCGTGAACTTTTTCAAGCATGTACATTTTTTTATTATCTAGTCTTCTTTTTTATAACTTGTCTCTTTGTTTGAGATGCAACTATGCAAGTAGGTCTGATATAAGTGGTAAGTATCCATAAATGTTACTCCGACTTGATATTTTGTACTTAAAACGAACGCTGCAACTTTACTATTTAACAAAAAGACAGGAGACGTTTTGTTTGTGTGTGTGACGAGATTTCAACAACTCAACAAACGTACTTGCCTAATTACATTTCGAGCAACAAGACCCGTTGTATAAAGGAAGAATTTCTTGAAATACGAGCTCTGTGCAAATATAGCTTGGGCGACCTTCCTGACACTTCGAATAAATAAGTTCCTCTTAGACGCCATCTTTACAGGCAACTTGGCTTTTGGCCGCGTCAAGCATTCTGACTTTTCGACACAGCCAAGCGGTTCACACACCAATCATGCAAGGAGTTTGATCAAACTTCCACCTGATGTTCACGGTAGCTACACAAAACGCGTTGTTGTGTTTAAAATAATTTACAAGCTTGTAAAGATGGCCAACATACACATTGTTAGTTAACTTTACAAACTAATTTTTAAATACTTTTTACCACTGAGGTACGTGGCGTTTGTGAAGAACTCTTTTCATTTGACTTGATGTACTGACCTTTTGTATTCCTCTCCATACAGACAAGGGGACTGACTCACAAACCACAAGAAAATTTACAGATAAAAAAAAAACATTGACCTAACCTCTGACCTTCGGTACTGACCCTTCACCTCTGACCCCCCCAGAAACACTCCACGCACCAAAGATTGACCCCTGCCTGTGTTAGACATTTGACCCCTGACCCAATGACCCCTTCGGTTAACAACCAACTGACCCACGAGACAAGCTGCTTCTGGAGCCGTTATGTTTATGAGTCTTTGACCTTTGACACGAACAACCACGATGTGCTCGCCGTCTCACTGGAGGATTTACAAACAAAAAAACAGAAACAGGGATTTGTTCATGTGACATCTTCTCGAAGCCGACGCTGACTTTTAACGAGTGACAAAAGTGCATTGAACTGAAGAGTGGTTTGGACAAGATTTGAAGCGTGACAACTTCAAAGATGGAACTGTGGAAAGCAGGACAGAACTGACTCGAAGGAAGACTAGCAACAGAAGGGCGAGCGGTTTTTTTGACCTTTGACACTTCCACCAACTACTACAACCCAAGACGTTGCTGTTTTACAAACTGTCCGCAACACAACTTCAGTACCCTGGACACACGGAGACACCATCCCATGGACCATCGACGACAGAAAACAATTTTTACTGCAAACAATCTCTGACATCTGACCTGACCTTCAACAAGACTGCTGCAATTTTATAAGCGGGGATGTGACGACAACAGAAAGGCATTTTGACTTGAGCGTAGTAGGATAGACGAGGCAGTGACACCCAGGAAGGCAAGACCACCCTGGAACCATGGATCGTACCGGGTGACAGTGACAAAAGTGACAGTCACAGTTAACAACCGGGACATGTGACCTGGACACCAACGGTGACCTGAATACAAGCAACTGGGCCCAATTTTCCTAGAGCTGCTAACACGAACAAGTTTATCGGCCAGACACAAAATTAGCAGGGAGCCGGTTTCAAACAATATCCGAGGACAGTTTGGCTGGTGACGTGCTTATTTTTATGAAGCACTTTTTGTCTTTCTCTGCTTAGCAAATTTTCTTCGTGTAGCAGCTCTATGACCTTTGGCCCCTTTGGGTTTGACCTCAAACTGTGACCCACAGCTTGACTTAAAGACCTTTACACTTACTAAACTCTACTAACAGAAATGATGAACAGTTCTAAAGTGTATATACTGGTGTGAGTTTAGGATTAAGATGGCCCTTCCCAACAGACTTGCCCTAGCAAACAATGATCTGCTCAATTAATGCATATTCCAATGGTTAGCAAGGATTTTTTGCTTGCGCCTACATGCGTCATGTTGTGATGCTCTTTTCCCTTATTCAGCTAGCTCAGAAAATCAGCGCTT
Source organism: Asterias rubens (assembly GCF_902459465.1). NCBI lineage: Eukaryota > Metazoa > Echinodermata > Asteroidea > Forcipulatida > Asteriidae > Asterias > Asterias rubens. The sequence goes on from NC_047076.1 coordinate 5,751,294, forward strand.
ACCCTAAGCTGAAAATGATGACTGTATTTTTAAGCACAGAACTTACACAGTTAGCACAGAAATTTGGTGCTAAGCTAACCAGTAAGTGGAGAACGGTGACAGTAATCGCATAATTAAGCTGTTGGTAGAGCCATTCAGTTGGTAGTGGTGGTTAACTTGCTGAAGCCTTAACTTTTATCAGCAAAAAGTTTTGTGATTTCTGAAATTTTGGGAAGTGGCCATTTGGACCTTATATGACATCTCTAAATCTTTTATTCCACGAACAAACTTTAGGCAAAAGATATTTGTTATAAAATCTGCTTCAAGGTGCAATATTTTGGACTCCATGTTGAACTGACCAGAGACAAATCACCCACTTTGAATAGAATTGTTGTAATAATGCATTTTTATTTTGTGTTTTTGTAATTACTTTGGCATATCTTCGGTAAAGTGCTGTTTTTTCTTGCTTTGTACCTCATTGTTTATCCTTTTTGTGAAAAGATAACATTTGTTTTTAAAGTGGGAAAATTTACTTCTAAATGTTTTTTTTTTTAGTAGGACGTTGGAACATTCTTCTGTGTAACTTTTGAATTGGACAAGACAATTTGGGTGATTGGTAGACAATCTTAACTACCCTGACTTATCTAGGAAGTTTGCCAACTTGGTTTACTGACATGAATTTGGTACGTTTTATTCTTGTACAGTTTTTTCCCCTCGGTAAACGTCAACGATTTACAGGTTTTCTTTTGGGTAGCATTTGCTTTTTAAAGGTAACAAATGTTCAGTATTAAAAGATGATCATTTTACCAATTTCAATGTGGATGAAAAATGGAGAACAAACTCACAAATTTGTCAGTGAAGTTTCACCAGCTTCATCAGACTGGAAACTCATCAAAGCTGGTTAGTAACAATGTTTTTTTTTTTCAATTGCGTTTTTTACTGGTGGTATCTGTCTTGTGAGCACAATTGTTGAAGCTGGGCTTAGCTTTTAGCACCGACTTGCTTTTACAATGACAAAGGGAAAAACCAGAATTGAAGTGAGAGTTAAATTGATATTGATTGAAAATATCTGATTGGGGGAACTGAGTGTGCTGCCAGCTTGGGTTATTTCAATGGTGTTAGCTTCCCTCGATGCCTTCGTAGGCAAAGGTTATGAATCTACTTCTGTCACGTTGGTTGAGAGCATTGGGTGACTTTGGTGGTCACGAGGTGGCAGCAGTCTCACCATTGCCCAAATTCATGGCTTTGCTAACCACAGAATTATGCGATTACCTCCCGTAGAATTACGCGCTTTATAGTGTGGTGTATTTAAAGCGCAAACTTACTCAATAAGCAGAGCCATGCTATTGGACTCAGGGGGGGGGGGTTATACCCCTTGATCTTTGGAAATGCGCATGCATGAACTCTGGAAATTGTCCAAGCATGTCTGCTGCCACCTAGGGCTCTGAAGTGTGCCATCGTGTACAGCAAAGAGCAAGTTCGGATGAGCGAGCGAGTGTCTAGACTTGACCAGAAACTGTGACGTAGCTCTCGAATTGACCGAAGTTGACCATGCTCAGTGCATGGTTCAATAATGGGTGCGTTCGTTTAGCCGTGCTTGTGGAGTGGGTCACTTGGGGGCTGGGGTTAGGTGCATGACGTTACGGTGAGTGAGCATTTGTTTAGCTCTTGTCGGGGGCTCACCCGAGTGCCAATGCGGAGTCGACCCAGGGAAGCTTATCGAACGCACCCATAGTCAAACCTCCTTTTGCTCTATGGTTTCTGGTTAGTCTAGTCGGTCTAGTAGCCACCCAAACTTGCTCCTACTTGAATTGCACACACATCACATGAACATAGGTTTAAAATGCTGGACTCAAACTTATGTGCCCCCTGTAAATTTTAGTCTTATCTTTGTTACACTACTGAAATGGAGACGGACAACTTAAACCTGGTCTTGACATTAAACATTAGGACTGTGTGTTTTACCCCGTCTAATGACTTATGAACTTTGTTGTGTTCCTCACTTTGTTGGAATCTTACTTGATTGTCATGTTAACTTGGATTTGTGGTTAATTGGTGGGGGGGGGAGGGGTCCTATCTTGAGATATATGTTTTTCACGTAAAACTGGAATTGTTTTTGGTAATGTCCGATTAAAATACGTAAATAATGAGAGAAAACATTACAGTGTGTTACGTGTATGCTTTCATAGTAAATGTTTCACCAAGGAACTATCATAGAAGTTTTGCCAATGCCATTTCAGGTTCATAATGCTTGGCAGAACTAATTACTTGAGCTAGAATACTCTTGGTTCCAAGACCATGGTGTTTGCCTGTACACTCACAACCAACGTTCAGATCTATGTACACGGAAAACTGTATGTAATAAACAAACATAGAGGGCAGTGTAATTCTGTTCCCCGCAAGATGTCGGTGGTGAAGGAAGAGCCCTCTGTGTTTGTTCACTACAAGTTTGTACGGGTTGTGCAGGTTACTTGTTAAAATGAGAGTGCCTTAAGAACAGCTCTTAACATCCACTGGAGTCAACATATCACCAACAAAGTTCTATATGGGAACCTACCCAAACTCTCAGCAAAAATCAGACAGAGAAGGATGTGTTTTGCTGGCCACTGCTACAGGAACACAGACGAACCAATGTCCAATATTGTTCTGTGGACGCCTAAGCATGGGAGGAGGAAACCTGGTAGACCAGCACTAACTTGCACAGACATTTTTAAAGTGGACACAGGACTTGAATCAGCCGATTTCAAGTCGGAAATGGGGGACAAAAAGGCTTGGGGAACCATCGTGATTCGAGGACATCACTTGACTTAAGCAAACAAGCAAGCAAACACAAAAACGGTCGTTGAAGCCATTATACACTTTCGGTACAGAAAAAAAAGAAAAAAGTCCACAGATTTACAAATAACTTACAGGGTTCACAGAAGGTAATGGTGAAACACTTCTTTTGAAATACTATTCAGTGAAATGCTTTACTTTTTGAGAAAACATTAGCGATAGCGAGAATTACGTATTTATTTTAAATACATGTCATGACACGGCGAAACCTGCGGAAACAAGGGTGGGTTTTCCCGTTATTTTCTCCCAACTCCGATGACCGATTGAGCCTAAATTTTCACAGGTTTGTTATTTTATATATAAGTTGTGATACATGATATAAGTGTGGGCCTTTGGACATCAGTGTTTACCGAAAGTGTCCAATGGCTTTAAGCAGCTCAAAACAGATGGACACTGTATAAGAGACAAAGAGACAAAGAGGCAAACCAAGTAGGCATTGGATGGAGAACATCAAAGCATTTTTGGAAGCGTCACTTGGATGCGACAAGGTGGAATAATCAAGGTGGAATGGTGATGAAGACGCCTTCCGTCTGTAGTGGAGCAACACAGGCAAGATAGACAGATGTAGACAGCTCTATAGAATTGGGGATTGGTTGCCAAAAGGAGGAAATTCTCTAAATTTTATGTGAACAAAAATGTGCCCATTATATCAGTGTTTGACAAAACAAGTAAAAAAAAAACTCAAATTATATTCCAATGTTGTTGTTTTTTTTCGGGTCTTTTAATTTTTACATTTTTCAGCCACACAAGTGGTATACAAAATACATGGCCAACATTGTATACTGACTACAGTACATCGGAAACAACATGCCTGTTCCCATAGCAACAACTCATTCAAACAACGAGGGAACCGTTTAAACAAAACTGATGCACACACATCAAACTCGTAATACTGGACGAACCACAGCTCATCTCAGTCAATGTTTTACACAAATGATACAATCATATTTTCATAACATACTACATGTATATGCTTTTTTTTGTTATATTGTTCTCTTCACATAGCAGAGGCGCATTATTAAAAATGTATCTACAAGGTTTTTAAGTAAGTTTACTCTTTCTTTTTTTTTTACATCAACTTCACAGCAAATTATTATCTAAGTATGTTTTTGATTGTCACTAACATTTTAAAAATAGTGAGTAATGCTGATCATTTGTTAATGTTTTAGTTTTTTCACCCTTTTAAATTTTAGACTTTTTAAGCTGAAACTTATTTTAAAAAAACTAGTGGGCCATCGTCTTTATTTCATTACTTTAAACCATGGAGATTGTAAGCAAGTCTGCTTCCCAGATGTGAACTGGTTTGCTGCAGTTTGTATCAGCTGCCACTAGAGGGCGCAATTAACAAGGTAGCACAAAAAAATCATGCTGAGCAGAAACAGGTTACCAGCCAAAATGCCATCAAGTTCACATTTCTTCAACTGGTAAACCACGCTAAGCAGTTCTTTCTGCTAAACAGCTTCGTGACATTAGGCCCAGTTTACTTGTTTGTCGACCCGGTTAGTCAAGGACTTCTCTTTGTTCTCCCATTGTTTGGACCTCGTTTTTGTAACGTCACAGGCACAAGTTGGTTAAGTGAAAGGGCGTCCTCACCGTGTCAAAACACATGGATCCCTTTTGTTAACATCTTTAATTTCAACAATTGACAACCATCACCTCTGACCAAACAAAACACAGATGAGGAAAGCTTACGTCACTGCACGAATTATTGTATCAAATGAAATCATTGAGTCTGTAAAAACTAGTGCCTGTTTTTGTCCTCTTTGTCCCCTGAGGACAAAGACGGGGGAACAAGTCTACAATTAGAAGCACTCACATTACATGAAATTTTTATGCTGCGACATTGTTTTTGTACCTTCGTATGCTGAAAGTTCGAAAAACTCAATTGGAAACCTACAAAGAATTTCACAAAAAGGAAACAAACCAAAAAACAACTTTGTTTTTCCGTGACAGACTTGTGCAGATATTGTTTTGAAGTAATGTAATGAACTTTAGGTAACAACGGACACTATTGGTAATTGTCAAAGACAAGTCACTTGGTATATCTCAACATATGCACAAAATAACAAACCTGTGAAAAATTGAACTCAATTGGTCGTCGAAGTTGCAAGATAATAATGGAAGAAAAAACGCCCTTGTCACATGAAGTTGTGTGCTTTCAATGCTTGATTTCAGGACCTCAAAATCTAATTCTGAGGTCTCGAAATCAAATTTGTGGAAAATTACTTCTTTCTCGAAAACCACGTTACTTCAGGGAGAGCTGTTTCTCACAATGCTTTATACTGTTAACAGCTCTCCATTGCTTGTTACCAAGTAAGTTTTTATGCTAATAATCATTTTAAGTAATAACCAATAGTGTCCACTGCCTTTAAAAGCAACTTTTGGCTCATTTTTAAAACAACTCTTGCGACTTGACAAAAATAACACGAGGTAAAACAAATTCCAAGTGAAACATTTTGATCACTTTTTTTTCTAGTCAATGCTTAAAATGAAAAGGCCTACCACTATTTCAAAACCCTGTCTTCCGTCACGACAATTCACAACATTAACTTGAATGTTTTTGAAAACGTAATACTTTACAAGATTACAAGGGAGAAGAAAAAGAAAAAAAAAGAGAACAAACGCAATTCTTAAAGACTATAACATACTGAAGAAATCTTGTAAAAGCTGTTGTAACGACGACAATGAATAGACAGACAGGAATAAAAAAACAGAAAACTAAGGACTTGCATAACAAACTGAAATCAATTAAAAACAACGAATTCCTGGCAATAGAAGAAAACAAGTTTTTACGTGGAAACCAACGCTTAAGTAGGTACCAACTTTACTTCAAATAATAACGTTTATTACTTAACATCACACCCCCCCCCCACACACACACACACGCACACAAATCAAATATTTCACTTTTGTTAAAATATATTTCTGCAAGAACAAAGCCCAATGATTGATTTTGCACGTTGTACCATAATCACAAAAAGTTTAAAATAATAATTGTACAGATCGAACATGAAGACGGCACCATAATTTTCTCATTTTAAAACAAAGAGCACTTATATATCATGCAAAAGACAGCCGTTCCCACTTTCATAAGCCTGTAAGCGCAACTTTGCTCAATAACAAATTCATACAGTTGCTTTAAGAACAAGCAAACTGCTTACCAGAATAAGGTTACTAGCTCAAATACCACATGTAACATCTGTGATTGGTATCCCCCTTGTTTCTTCGCTTAGCAGAAAATGTTCAAGCACCATTGTCCCCTTTAAGAAGCTCTTAGAAATTTGTCCCCTGTTTTACCAGCTGAACATGCCATGTAAAGTCAATTGCTTGCGGCAGGTTCCAAAGCCCTTTTCACTGAAAAAGCAACTTGCGTTGTTAATTTTTCCCCGCTTATCGCCAATGCACAAATCACAATTCCAAAGTGAGATTTATAAATGAAAACCAAACCCCGGCCAAAATTTAAAGAGCCACTCTTATGCGTAAAAACAAATAGCCACGCACAAAACCATTCTGCTAAACCAGGAAGATGGTTACCAGCTAAAACTGCACGTGACAGATACCAGTTGTAACTGGTTCCCCACTCATCTTTTACTCAGCTGGAACTTGCAGCATTTTCTGTACAAGCACCTCAACGAAAAGCGGGGCAGGCTTTGCATGAAAGCTACGGCTTGCGATATTAACCCCCAACAAACCACCATTCTCCGCTGGCCAAATGCCAGATAAAACTCGCAAGTGATCCGGCTGGCTAGTTCGGTGTAGAAAAACATCCATATTTCATTTCAAATAATGGACCGGAGAAAAAGCTGGTGGCCTAGTGGAACAACAAGCTAACTGGTCCTGTTGACCAGTCACTGACAAAGTTACGGGCAAACCCTTCAAATCTCAACAGGGGACAACAGACAACAGTTCAATTAACAACCTCCACATTAGACTGCAGGACTTGCAATCACAAGGTTGTGGGTTCGAATCCCCCAGCTAAACGCTGATTTCACAACAATGACTAAAATAAATATTGTCGTCTAGTTACTGAACCACAACTTCTTGATTTGTGCAATTCACAATCATAAATGTTAAACCAATGTTTGTATGTATGAGGGAGATTGGCTGTTGCCAGCTTTGTGCTTGTATCCCTTTGTGGGAGTTTGCGGAGTTCCCTTGATGGAAAGATCATTCAAACAAACAAACAAACAAACAGTGTCTGGATTGAACGATTCAATACTTCTTCACACCTCAGATATGGAAGATCAAACTTACTGACATCTTATAACTTTTATTTTAGTACTTTTTTTTTTGCAAGTAAATTATTACAAACTTTTTAGTTAGTTTATCTAGCTTTCCAAGCAGCAACATGGATTCCGATCAAAAGTACATTTTATTTAATCGGACAGTTCACTGTCATGTTATTTACATTCTGTGATTATTTCCTTTTTTTTTTAATGGCGGAAGGATTAAAAATATCACAGAAATCATTATTTGTAAAAAGTAAAATGGTCCATCTCCGAAATAAGCGCCACTCGGCCGACCTCGTTTGACGGAACAAAAATAAAACTAAGATATCTGTACAATAGCATTTATGTCTATACACATTTTTCCCCCTCAAATCACTGCCTTTTCGTTGATTTTTCTTCGCTTTTCACAGGATTATTCTCACATGCAGGAGGCTGGAGGTTGCTTCATATTGTACACAAGAGTTGCAGCATTTACATGCAGACACGGCCAGAAAATAGTAGAATATATGAACACCAAGGAGAACAGCGTACACACTCTTGCTTTAGTATATATATATATATATATATATATTTACAATTCTTTAACAGCAATACATGTACATGTACTATGAATTGTGGAGTTTTTTTTTATTATTGAAGCATATCGATACATCACATTTTAACATGATTTTTTTTTTTTTTTTTTACATTTAATTGTTATTAACACCACACACAAAAAACTAAACAAACAAAAAAATATTACAGATAATAGGTTTGTGTGTTTCAAAAACACGATGCATTTCAACTCCCAAGTTGGTCAGGTCTTTTTTTTTTTGTGGGAAGAACCTGGATTGGAGAAGGATAATTTGGTCCCCAAAATTTTACGCCCAGAACCATCAATGGATCGTTATTTTTTTTCTTCATTTGTGGTTACCCTGCTTAGTGGCGTAACTTTTGTTTGTCTTGTCGTGTCGCCGAGTACACCACAAGAATTGGACCAAGTAAATCTGTAACTCATTCTCAGCCGGTCCTGGTGTGCCACACAACTGCTGTTTGAATTTGTTAATTCGTCATGACTGTTGTGCATAAAACGGCGGTAAGACTGCCAACTGCCAAACTGCAGTTACAAGGTGGCAAGCTGTGTTCTTCAAAACATCAGAGAACGGACAGGCCATCTTTTGGATTTGATATTTGACCTTGGCCTCAAGACTATGACTTAGCCTCACAGTCTTCTTCTTCCATCGGTTCGGATCTGCAAAGGACAAAACAAATATCAAAAAATGAATTCAAGGTCATCAATTCACAATTTAGTTAACAATTTCTATCAACAAATTAACTAAAAAACAAACGACTCATCATTTCTAACTACACATTTAAACTTCAAAATTCTATTAACAAGTTATCCTAAAAATCCAAACATATATAACCCAAACTCTAAATCCTATCAGCAAATTTAAACTATGAACATCCATCATCCAACACATTACATTAAAAAAAAAAACGACTTTAAATTGGAATCAACAAACTTAAATTTGATAAGAGACGACTGTAAATTTCTGTCAAGAAATGTTAACTTAAAATATCTTCCAACAAATTAAAGTACAACAACCAACAAAAGACTTCATATTTTGATAAACAAATTAATTTTAATTACTATTAATTATTCAACCAAAATATGCAGCAATCATATAGGCAATCAAAAGAGCAAAAGGATAGTTCAATATTATATACTAAAAAAGAAAAGGTAACGGGTTATCTAGATTATAAATGAACAGACTGAAATTAAAATATAAAAAAAGAAGGAGAGAAGGAAATGGGTAAATGGGTAAAGAGAGAGAGAGCAACAATTGAAGTTCAATTCACAAAATAATAAAGCAGCATTTGTACACGGGCTAATAATACAAACAAAATAAAGGCAACATTAATCGTAAATGCAAGAAAGAAAATGACTTTCAAGATGTAAATTCAATTCCAATTCAATTCAACTGCACATTTACTTCCATACTTCCTGTACAAATATTGACAATTACATGTACATGTAAAACGGAGTAAAGCAAACATATCATTAAGTAAGAGTAAACATAAATGTATTAAATAGAGTATGGGGCCGTTTTGGTAAGCATAAGCTTGTAAAAACAGCCAGACAGACAAATAAACAAAACAAACAGACAGACAAGCAGACAAAAGGACAGATGAACATAAGACATGACACACTGAGTTCATAATATTAGCGACAAGATGGCAGAACAGTTGAAGCAGAAGCGATATAAATGTACATTCTTGTGAGTGGAATCTCATCTTGATTTACCTGGCGTTTTGGCGGACAGACAAAAGAGCCATGGCAGACACCGTATCGGCTTCATCCTTCTCCCGTTGCAGAAGCTGGGTCGACTCCACGGCTGAACAATCAACAAGAGGTCCCAAGGCTCGTACACTGGTCCAGTATTCAGCTGTAAAAAAAAGGGGGAGGAACAATGATAAAAATAATAGTACACTTATATTTATTTTGGTACAATGCTCTAAGGCATGACAATGACAATAACTTCCTATCATAGTGGTTTGTATAATGACATCACACTTTATGTAGCCACGACGATTGACTTGCTTTTAAATAGATGTTAAATTTGCATCGGGATAAAGAATATGAATTTTTTTTATTTTTTTTTTTTTTTTTGGTTTTTACCCATATACACCGATGTGTGTAGCACTGTATACTCAGTACTTTCCCCGAGTCCTGTGAAAAAATCACAGGCATTTTACTCGGGTGGGATTCGAACCCACGACCCTTGCAACTCTAGAGCAATGTCATACCAACTAGACCACCTAGAATCGAATCCCACCCGAGTAAAATGCCTGTGATTTTTTCACAGGACTCGGGGAAAGTACTGAGTATACAGTGCTACACACATCGGTGTTTATGAGTAAAAACAAAAAAAAATTAATATTCTTTATCCCGATGCAAATTTAACATCTATTTAAATCGTTTGCAGTACCCGCTGCTAAACATAGGATTCGAACTGCCTCTAGCTACCGGGCAATCTAGGTGGTCTAGTTGGTATGACATTGCTCTAGAATTGCAAGGGTCGTGGGTTCGAATCCCACCCGAGTAAAATGCCTGTGATTTTTTCACAGGACTCGGGGAAAGTACTGACTTGCTTTTAAAATCATTCTTAGCTTTTTGTGAAAACGGCCCCTGAAAAATCTCATCCCTGGACAATTGACTGTGGTGGCTTAACAAGTGGAGGCGGGGCGGGGGGGGGGGGGGGGGGGGTGTTCAAAAACTCAAAAAACTTACACTGGATCTCGATGGCCCTGTGCAGACACTCCAACGCCTTGTCATTGGGCACAGCCTTCAGGGCTTGTTCACTGAGGGCTGGTCCCTCATCACCCAGGAGCACCTGAGCGCAGACCTCAGAGGAATCGCAGATCGCTGGAAGGTCGTAACCCCCCTCTAAGGCCAGTACTACACGACCTCCTGCTAGGGTCATCAGCTGTCGCGTCATGTACCCAAAACCTGAAGAAATATTAAAAAATAATAACAATAACGGGCAATAATAAGAGCACACTGGGCACCACAGCGCTTTACAAGTATGAGAAATGTGGAAAGTGTTTCTTTGTTTCATCAACAAGTAAACTTTCATTCACTAGTTTCAACAGACACAAACAACCGATCCGTCTTTAAATGAAAATTTCTCAATTTTGACAGTTTTCAAACCGAACCACACATGTATCTCTTGCACTGGATTTCATGTCTGCTTCCACCTAGGGTCTCAAAGTCTACCATCGCAGTCTGAAAAGATTCGCTGAATTACTATTAGCATTATCTTGTGGCAACTTACATGCAGGGGTGAGTAGATACCCTCCAAGGGGGTTGGCGTGTCCCTTAGCAGCGTCAAAACCAGAAGACACTAAGATCACATCGGGAGAAAACTCCCTGGCAATGGGTAGCACCACAGACCTGCAAGTGAAACAAATATTTAAAAACTAGGTTGCAAATAGCAAACATGTGATTGAAAACTCCTGAGTTCAGGATTTTCTCAACATTTCCTTGGGGTTTCAAATTTTCTTGAAAGAAGTTTAAACAGTAACCAAAGGGAGAAAAAATCGTTCACATTTTGGGAAAAATCTGAAGATTTGTCTTTCTGGTAATGCACAGAGTCTGTAAACCTCCTCAATTGTAACATCTGGGTGGTTCTGGGTCTAGAACAGGGGGGAACCTAGGACCGCAAGCATTTTTTTAAATGTTCACATTTGCCAAACACCCTCCCTGAAATACTGGCCATGAAGGGTGTAATTCATTCATAAGTCTGGCCTAGAAACACTAAGGACTGAATACACTCACGACTCAAACTTCACACACAAACTGAAGTAATGTGGGCCCAGGTCAAACCTAAATTTTTAAGGAGCTTGATGAGCTGGTCCAAAATGACCACCCTGCGTGTGCGAAATCATAAATTGCAGGCTTGATGCACCACACTCGGGGGCACCAAGGCAAGGATTAGGGGCATGGAGGGTTATTTCAAGCATTATTTTTCTCACAAAATTATAAATAATGCATGAAAGTTTGTTGAATGGTCCGGAAGGCTTGGTGAGATTCAACTGAACTAGATATTTAGAGCTAGCATCAAGATTATTTGTAGGTTTTCCTGGGTTACCCAGGGTCCGCCCTCCTGTAACCGTGAGCTACGCCATGTTTAAATCCACAAATCTCCCTTACGTACCTGAACGCAGCCAGGTATTCAGTGTCCCCCATGGGTGGGTCCAGGTTACCATGGAAGGCAATGTTGACATTGTAACCGAGGCCAGCACCACATCCGCACTGAAACAAAATATGACAACAAAATCAATGTGAATGTCGGGCAATCAGTAGGGTGTTATTTAGTTAGCTGTAATATTGTAAATCACGTCTAATTGGCCTGTGGGCCACGCAATGTGATAGAGAGTAATATTTTGGTTAAAGACACTGGACACTATTGGTTATTGTCAAAGACCAGTCTTCTCAGTTGGTGTATCTCAACATATGCATAAAATAACAAACCTGTGAAAATTTGAGCTAAATCGGTCGTCGAAGTTGCGAGATAATAATGAAAGAAAAAAACACCCTTGTTACAGGAAGTTGTGTGCTTTCAGATGCTTGATTTCGAGACCTCAAATTCTAACTCTGAGGTCTCTAAATCAAATTTGTGGAAAATTACTTCTTTCTGGAAAACTACATGTACATTACTTCAGAGGGAGCCGTTTTATGATAATTTTTATTTTGAGTAATTACCGTTAGTGTCCACTGCCTTTAAGTCAGAAAAATCAAAATTTCATTTCAATGTATAAAGGGAGAAAAGACCGGTTCTTTGAAAGAAAAACACGCCTTCCTTAGGATCTTAGCTTACCTCATCAGGGGCCCCGGTACCAGGGAAGAAGTTGCCCTCATCATGCCGATGGAGGGAGATGTAAAGAACATGAGGATCCTCATAGAAGATCTTCTGGGTTGAGTTACCATGATGGACATCCTGTATGATACGGTACAATCAAGTCTTAATTCATTAATCTGTTAAAGGGTTTGGCTACTTATTGTAGGACACAAAACACAAAAGTTCCAAAGATTTACATTAAACTCACACGGTTTAAAGATAAATGATGTTGGGAAAGATTCCCTTAAAATATTACTTGCTAAGATGCTGTAGTTTTTGAGAAATGAGAGAAACAATGTCACAAAACATTGAGACGAAATATATTTTAGCATGAAGCAGAATCCCATGGCTTGAGACGTCTCGGCGTGGTGGCCCGGTGGACGCACCACGGCAAGGCCGTTCTTGAGCTCACCGGCCGCTACCTTGAAGGCCAGCTCGATAACTGAGCCAGTCGCCTGATGGAAAGGTATTGTAGGACACAAAACACAAAAGTTCCAAAGATTTACATTAAACTCACACGGTTTAAAGATAAATGATGTTGGGAAAGATTCCCTTCAAATATTACTTGCTAAGATGCTGTAGTTTTTGAGAAATGAGAGAAACAATGTCACAAAACATTGCGACGAAATATATTTTAGCATGTACAATTTATTAACGCAACTCTCCTGAAAACTTTGCTCTGTGATTTTCACTTTTTTTTCTCTCAAAAACTTGATGACTAATGAAGCTGAAACTTCTACAGGTAAATTATATTACATACATCTTCACTCACAGCGAGTATGGATTCATGTCATGGCCAAAAAACTTGATCTACAAAAGGTAATCAAAACCCTTTCAATCGTCGCGGTACCCGCTGGTAAGGATTTGAACTACTACCTCTAGCTATTGAGCAATCGCGGTGGTCTAGTTTGTACGACGATCCACTAGAATTGCAACGGTTGTAGGTCATGTATTTTAAGCGCATTGGTTGTTCGAACAGCAGACGGAGCCTGGCGTCGGAGCCAGAGCCCAAGCCAACGTTTTAAAAAAAAAAACTCAATTGACACCGAAATTATGAAACAATTTTGAGATGCACTTACCCAATCGACAATCAGGATCTTGTTCAGCTTGAGTTTGAGGCGTAGCTGTTTGGCGGCTATGGCCACCGAGTTGAAGAAGCAGAATCCCATGGCTTGAGACGTCTCGGCGTGGTGGCCCGGTGGACGCACCACGGCAAGGCCGTTCTTGAGCTCACCGGCCGCTACCTTGAAGGCCAGCTCGATAACTGAGCCAGTCGCCTGATGGAAAGGGATTGTCAAAGGGAAGAAGGAAACAAAATTCATTAACAATCTTACTGTCGTAAGCATTCAATTTTTTTTTTTTTTTTTTTTTGCAGAAAATAAACAAAAACAACATTTCCAAAAATACAAGACGGGCATACATGGACAAAGGACAAACAAAACGAAAGAACATCTGAAGATTAGAGCATATTATTATACAAAGTTGCGTCTACTCAAGTTCAAGTTACAAGTGAATAAATCATTCTGGTTTTATGATAAACTATTCCACTCTGTTATGTGATATTTAATGTGGTGAATGCATATGTACACAGTTCACAGTCAACCATACAAAACAATCATGATATTTGGCTCTTAAAAAAAGTAGGAACATTAACCGAGTACAGGGGCTTATCTACATGGTATAGTAAAGGTTTTTAGACTTTTCAGGGTTTTTAACAACAATTTTGATGGAGTTTTATGAGGGCCAAAGAAACAGAAATCAAATTAGAGACGGGAAGAACTTCATGCCTGAAAAAAAAAAAAATACAATAAAATAGAACTTCAGTGTCCCTGTATGGGACACTTCTAAAAGGCCATTCATAAAGTCACAGAACAATATATGTAAAAAAAAAAATACATAGAAAACAGTTGTAATTATTAATATTATTGAACGATAATACAGAATGCATAGAATAGCAATAAAAGTAAGCCATCAAAATGCAACATCGAAAGATTACTTAAATATAAACATCATACATAAAAAATTAACGCAACAGGTAATTCTGGCTGTATGGCAACAATCTCAATAAAGAGAGCATTTTGTTCAAATTTGTATTACAAGTATATACATTGTAGCAGGACGTAACAGGACTACATTTTGAAGTTAAACCAGCCCATGTTATAAAGAGCACTGGTACAAATTCTGTAACTGTTCTGCTTTATAAAGAGTCCATTCTGAAACCAGTAACTGCTTTTTTGTATTTATTGGTATATACAAACAAAATGACCAGCAGCACTAGCTGGAAGGGCCACTTAACAATGGTAAAAACATAAGTACAACCAAATTTAACGTCACTGTTCCTGTTGTTGTACAAAGAGGTCATTTGGATAGTCTGACAGAGAGTGAACTATAATTTGAAGAGGTTACTAACAATCCTTGCGGCGCTGGGCGAGTGTAAATCATTCCAGACAGTATCGTTGTCCACTCCCAGGCCTCCGCATTGCAACCAGGTGAAATTCAGCTTAGGGATACAGGCTGTGAAACAAATCATAAAAGGAGATTAATCCGTTGTCAAGTCAAGAGAAAATAGTGAAAAACCACATACAATTGTCAGCATGTAAACACAAAGTCCTTAATAAGTACAATATTATTATGATATTATTATTATTAAGTGAAAGAAAGAGTGGTGACGAGGTCTTGAATGTTCGTTTAAAACCAGCAGGGTCGTGGCCAAGCGATTAAGGATCGAGCCGAAAGCTGTGCGATAAGGGACCGAGAGCCGAAGGAGAGGTCCTTTATCGCAAGGCCCTGACACTGCAATGTTTTAAACAAATTTCAAGAACGAGTCACCACTCTTTTATTCCCACTCATTTATATGCCTTTTTTTGCTCTCCACCGATAGGAAAACAAAAAATGTCTGGAGTATTTAAGATTTTGGGGTGTAGCAACCAAACTCAACTGACTTGGGGGTTGAACAATTGACCAGATCGGATTTGAACCAACGACCACCGGACTAATCTGCCGGCGCTTTACCACTTTAGCTATCTAGCCCTATGTTGGCGGTCTCCCTATTTTGTCAATATCTTTTGTTCGGGGTCCCAGTCAGAAACCAAAATCAACTCTTACATCTTTAAGCTTTCCAGGTACAGGTGTTTTCCAAACCGACTTAATTTCAAAGGGAATAATTTCACAGAAAAAAAAAATGGTTCTAGTATGAACTTTATTAACAATAAGTTTTCAGACTAAAATTAAACATTGTTTGTTTATCTATCTAGTCGTGAATAACACATTAAAGGGAAAATCTGGCAAACTCACCTCTCTTTTTGCTGTCGATCTTCGACCTATTGGGCTGGCTGGTTCCGTAAAATAAAACATATCCCTCACTGAAACAGATCAAAAGAAAAACAGTCATTATTTATTCAGTAAAATAAAAACCCTTTAAAGACACTGGACACTATTGGTAATTGTCAAAGACCAGTCTTCTCACTTGGTGTATCTCAACATATGCATAAAATAACAAACCTGTGAAAATTTGAGCTCAATCGGTCATCGAAGTTGTGAGATAATAATGATAGAAAAATCGCCCTTGTCTCACGAAGTTGTGTGCTTTGCTTGATTTCGAGACCTCAATTTCTAAACTTGAGGTTTCGAAATCAAATTCGTGGAAAATTACTTCTTTCTCGAAAACTACGTCACTTCAGAGGGGGCCGTTTTTCACATTGTTTTATACTATCAACCTCTCCACATTACTCACTACCGAGTGAGATTTTATGCTGATAATTATTTTGAGTAATTACCAATAGTGTCCACTGCCTTTAATGGCCAAATAAAGAATAAGAATAAGAATCATATTGAACTGAATTTCTGGGCATGCCACTGCAATTTTTTAAATGGACCCCCCCCCCCCAAACAAAAAAAGGTGCCAGGCAAGAGGCAGCACTGTTTTAAATTGTCATGAAAGATGTGGACCAGTGCAAAGGCTGACGGACTAGTGAAATGACAAACAAAATGGTCCCGCTGGCCAGTCACTGAATAAGTTAAGGGCAAACCTTGTTTCTTCCTCTGCGTTTCTTTTATAAAAAGAGTAGGAACCTGCGAAGGAAATAAAAGTTGAAAAGAAGCTCACCTATGGCAAGATTGTAGCTCATCTAATGTTGCTTTTCTGGTCCTTATACGCTGTCAAAGAAAACAAAATATTCTTGTTAGTCAATTTAGGACCACCCGAAAAACCATCCTTCCTACATACAAATCGAGGACTGTTAAGCAGAAAACAATTTGAGTGGGGCACCAGCCTCAACAACGCAAACCTAATGTAACTTGGCTGGTAACCTGTTTCTGCTAAGCAATACTTTTCTGTGCTTAGCAAGTTTTTTGTGCTTACAGGCTTTATGAATTGAGCAAACATAACCGTAAGTCCGGATTTAGATGAAGGTGGGAAATTTCTCAAGAGTACATGTACCATAGGACTGGAAACCCCATAGAGTTATATATAAGAACTAGAGGGCGCACTGGTGATGCTGCTTGCACAAACGCGATGTGGCCGCAAGATGACAAGCGCGCCATTCTGTATGTGCGTTGAATATGAAATACATGTTTGAGGTTTTTTTAAATATTGAATGCTCATGCGATGCCGTTTGTTCAACTTACAAAATGGCCGCACAAACACACGCTGTGAGATGGCTGTTTTGTCAACTTAGAAAATGGCCGCCTGCGCGCATGCCGGGGCACGTATATAGGCCAGTGTGCCCTCTAGTTCTTATATATAACTCTATGGGAAACCTAAATAAAAGCCATCTTTTCTCACCTCACATCGGGAAGCAATCCCCCTCTCCTGGAGCCGAGCCCAGATGCTCTGAAGTCGTCCAGGGTGTTCAGGATGAGTCGCGTTGTTCCCACACGTACACTGATGCTTCAACATCAATGTGTCGTAGGCAAGCCCTAACAGACATAATCAAGGAATTACAGCAACAAATATGAACTTCAGTTATCTAAAGAAAGCTCAAAATGGACTTAAGAAATAAAACCTATTTATGAGAATTACATTAAAAGGACCTTCGAATTTATGCAATTTAACCCAAAATTATTTAAAATGAACTTAACGTAATAAACCTTTAGGGAAACTGACTGGATAAATTTGTAATTAACTATTTGTTGGACAAAGAAAATTTAATATAACGGGACTTGACCCTACGGCCCTCCTGTGTGCCGGCACTACAATGTGCCGGAGGTCGGCACTATAATGTGCCGACCTCCGGCATATTAATCTGCAGGTCGTAGGTTCAAGTCCCACTCTACTAGTGAGTTCTTCTTTGTTCAACTCAAAACTATTAAATAAATAAAGACAAATTCACTTAAAACGAATTTAAAGAAAATGTTAAGAGCAAGAGTGTTAATAAAAATCACCACCAGACACAACTTGTTTTTATTTTTTAAATCAGAGACAAATTAATGACCACAAACCCAACAATAACAATACCACTACTACACTGATGCAAATGAACAACAGCTAAAAGCCTGGTTCATACTTCCTGCCAGCGCGGTTACGCATTTTGACGTCACAGCTCAGTTTTCAGTGCAAATATTTCGCAGGAGTTGAGCACACTTTAGTTGCAAATATTTCGCAAGAGTTGAGCTCAACTCTTCAAAGTTATTTGTTGGGAATTTGTGACGTCAAAACTTGTATCGCATTGGCACTGAAAGGAAGTATGGACCGGGCTTAACTGAGGGTGAAATAGAGAGGGGGTAGTTGGGCATAAGTATAGAGCAGGGGGCTAAGCATACCTGTCGTGAAAAAGTGTTTGACATGGTGATGGGGGTGATGAAGATGGTGGTGGTCGGCCGCTCCCAGTACGCCTGGAAGGTTAGAGGCGGCAGCGGGGGAGCTCTGGGCCCTAGAGAGCGGTCGATGGCTACTCGGACGGGTACCGGGTAACGCTTCTGTAGAGTTTGGGGAATGCAGACGGAGGTGTGTGATTGTGGGGTGTGTGTGTGTGTGGAGTGCTAATGTATTAGGAGGGGAGGGGGTGGGGAATGCTACATCAAGGGGTCAGTTTTAACATCTCAAAGGGAAGGACTGCGACAAAGCTCACAGGGTCACACATTAATTCAGAAACCACAAGACATCAGGTCCCATTTTCATTCAAACTCAATCAGCACATGAAACCTAGCTTAGCGATAACGAGTTACCAGCCAAAAGTTGTCACATGATGTGAACCGTTTGTGACTGGTTTCCTCCCGCTGAAATGGCTTAGCACAATTTTTTAAAGCAATATTCAAGCCTAAGAATTTTATCTTTGAGAGGGCAAGGCAATTTTCATTTTGCAAAGGGCATTTCCATTGTAAAATCTAAAAGTATATGGCATACTTTTGAATGGGCACGAAGTAAAGACCAGGGCCCAATTTCATAAAGCCTGTAAGAACAAAAATTTGCTTAGCATGAAATTTCTTCATTGATAAAAACAGGTTTACCAACCAAATTGCCACGTGATTTTCAGGATAAACAAACAACACCTGAATACCAGTATCAAGCAATATGCAACAAATGGAAATTTGGTTGGTAATCATGTTTTTATCAAGGAAGACATTTCATGCTAAGCAAAGTTTTGTGCTTACTGGCTTGAAGAAATTTGGCTATGGCCTCTGTTGCCTCCGGTTAATTCCAGGCCTGAATGTTTTGTGCTTAATAGTTTGAATGAAATGAGACCCAATGGATTGAGTTCTGGTACCCAATACCACACATCAAAGTCACATCTAGGACAGCAACCCAACACTGTGTCTGAATGGAGTGGCTTCAGCTATGGCTGAGGGCTATTGGCTACAGCGGCCATGTTGACTCTAGCCGTAGCCACAACCTAACTACAGCCTTCAATCCGGACATAGTCCAATACCAAGTTAAAATGCGAACTTGTAAAAAAAAATTATTTTTTTTCAAAGAATTTACTTCGCAACTTTGTTCTTCACATAGAAACTAAAATAAAAAAACACAAACAATCAAACATTTAAATGACGTTAATAAAAACTTAAATGTGACCAAAACGAATACAATCTTCCTCAAAAGCTTGCATTTATCAATCATTAAGTACAATTTAACGCCACATGTTGATGGACTGATGCACAGCAAGCACTATGTAGTCTCACAGCGGCCATTTTGGTCTAGTTTCCCACAGTAGACCCCTAGTCAGTCACTAAACATACATATAGGTGCCAGTCTACTTTCCAGGCCCGAGCCTCATAGGTTTTTTGCAGGAAAGATAACAAAATGGTCGCTGTAGGATAAACATCCATCAGGAATGGGAGACTTTTGAACGGTCCTTTTTCACAGTTCTCACAAGTAGTGTGCATGCTTAGACCCACACGCGCAATAAAGGCACCGGTATGTCTGCTGCCGCCAGCGTTTCAAAAATCTCCCATTGTCTCATGTCTCCCAGGGTGGATGCAGTAAGGGGAGAGGTGAGGAGGGTGGGGCGGGGTTGAATGGGAGGGTGGGGTTACTTTGTTACTCAAAACTACAAACCACCTGAAATACCCAAGACACACTTTATCCAAATCTACCACCACTTTGATTAAAAAGATTAAATTGTATTAGTCACAAAGTAGTTTTAGTTGGTTAAGTCACATCAGTCTTACCTGTTTCCGTTAGTCGGAGACATCCTAATGATTGTTGCCGCATCAGTTCCTCCTGCTCCTAGAAATAAATGAAACCAAAATGAACGCCACAAA
The DNA here is from genome assembly GCF_902459465.1 of Asterias rubens. Classification (NCBI taxonomy): domain Eukaryota; kingdom Metazoa; phylum Echinodermata; class Asteroidea; order Forcipulatida; family Asteriidae; genus Asterias; species Asterias rubens. The sequence goes on from NC_047076.1 coordinate 5,771,419, forward strand.
ACCCTCTGGTAAATTATCGCTACTCACAGATGTTTAATGACAGTACAAATAAAGGCTGAGCAAGATATTTAAGTTGTATCTTTGGTGTAAGAATAATATCAAACACGTTAAGCTGAATGATTTTTACAATATTTTTTCATTCAGCAGTTATTTTCTTTTTTTAAATGGGAATTTTGTAAAAAAAAAAATCGTACGGGGAAACCCACAGATCTACTGCATGTCTGAATTACACCCTATCCCTGCCCCCTTACCCGTGCCCCACCTCCTGCTATCTCACCCTACTCTGCCATCATGTCCTACCCTGCCTCCCTCACCCTCACTCTATCCCTAACCCCCTACCGCCTCACCCTATCCCTGCCCCCTCACCTTACCCCTGCCCCCTACTCCTGCTATCTCACCCTACTCTGCCATCATGTCCTACCCTGCCTCCCTCACCCTACCCATCTCCCTCACCCTCACTCTATCCCTAACCCCCTACCGCCTCACCCTATCCCTGCCCCCTCACCTTACCCCTGCCCCCTACTCCTGCTATCTCACCCTACTCTGCCATCTTGTCCTACCCTGCCTCCCTCACCCTACCCATCTCCCTCACCCTCACTCTATCCCTAACCCCCTACCGCCTCACCCTATCCCTGCCCCCTCACCTTACCCCTGCCCCCTACTCCTGCTATCTCACCCTACTCTGCCATCTTGTCCTACCCTGCCTCCCTCACCCTACCCATCTCCCTCACCCTCACTCTATCCCTAACCCCCTACCGCCTCACCCTATCCCTGCCCCCTCACCTTACCCCTGCCCCCTACTCCTGCTATCTCACCCTACTCTGCCATCTTGTCCTACCCTGCCTCCCTCACCCTACCCATCTCCCTCACCCTCACTCTATCCCTAACCCCCTACCGCCTCACCCTATCCCTGCCCCTTACCCCTGCCCCCTACTCCTGCTATCTCACCCTACTCTGCCATCTTGTCCTACCCTGCCTCCCTCACCCTACCCATCTCCCTCACCCTCACTCTATCCCTAACCCCCTACCGCCTCACCCTATCCCTGCCCCCTCACCTTACCCCTGCCCCCTACTCCTGCTATCTCACCCTACTCTGCCATCTTGTCCTACCCTGCCTCCCTCACCCTACCCATCTCCCTAACCCCCTACCGCCTCACCCTATCCCTGCCCCCTCACCTTACCCCTGCCCCCTACTCCTGCTATCTCACCCTACTCTGCCATCATGTCCTACCCTGCCTCCCTCACCCTCACTCTATCCCTAACCCCCTACCGCCTCACCCTATCCCTGCCCCCTCACCTTACCCCTGCCCCCTACTCCTGCTATCTCACCCTACTCTGCCATCATGTCCTACCCTGCCTCCCTCACCCTCACTCTATCCCTAACCCCCTACCGCCTCACCCTATCCCTGCCCCCTCACCTTACCCCTGTCCCTACTCCTGCTATCTCACCCTACTCTGCCATCTTGTCCTACCCTGCCTCCCTCACCCTACCCATCTCCCTAACCCCCTACCGCCTCACCCTATCCCTGCCCCCTCACCTTACCCCTGTCCCTACTCCTGCTATCTCACCCTACTCTGCCATCATGTCCTACCCTGCCTCCCTCACCCTCACTCTATCCCTAACCCCCTACCGCCTCACCCTATCCCTGCCCCCTCACCTTACCCCTGTCCCTACTCCTGCTATCTCACCCTACTCTGCCATCTTGTCCTACCCTGCCTCCCTCACCCTACCCATCTCCCTCACCCCCTACCGCCTCACCCTATCCCTGCCCCCTCACCTTACCCCTGTCCCTACTCCTGCTATCTCACCCTACTCTGCCATCTTGTCCTACCCTGCCTCCCTCACCCTACCCATCTCCCTAACCCCCTACCGCCTCACCCTATCCCTGCCCCCTCACCTTACCCCTGTCCCTACTCCTGCTATCTCACCCTACTCTGCCATCATGTCCTACCCTGCCTCCCTCACCCTCACTCTATCCCTAACCCCCTACCGCCTCACCCTATCCCTGCCCCCTCACCTTACCCCTGCCCCCTACTCCTGCTATCTCACCCTACTCTGCCATCATGTCCTACCCTGCCTCCCTCACCCTCACTCTATCCCTAACCCCCTACCGCCTCACCCTATCCCTGCCCCCTCACCTTACCCCTGCCCCCTACTCCTGCTATCTCACCCTACTCTGCCATCATGTCCTACCCTGCCTCCCTCACCCTCACTCTATCCCTAACCCCCTACCGCCTCACCCTATCCCTGCCCCCTCACCTTACCCCTGCCCCCTACTCCTGCTATCTCACCCTACTCTGCCATCTTGTCCTACCCTGCCTCCCTCACCCTACCCATCTCCCTCACCCTCACTCTATCCCTAACCCCCTACCGCCTCACCCTATCCCTGCCCCCTCACCTTACCCCTGCCCCCTACTCCTGCTATCTCACCCTACTCTGCCATCTTGTCCTACCCTGCCTCCCTCACCCTACCCATCTCCCTCACCCTCACTCTATCCCTAACCCCCTACCGCCTCACCCTATCCCTGCCCCCTACTCCTGCTATCTCACCCTACTCTGCCATCTTGTCCTACCCTGCCTCCCTCACCCTACCCATCTCCCTCACCCTCACTCTATCCCTAACCCCCTACCGCCTCACCCTATCCCTGCCCCCTCACCTTACCCCTGCCCCCTACTCCTGCTATCTCACCCTACTCTGCCATCTTGTCCTACCCTGCCTCCCTCACCCTACCCATCTCCCTCACCCTCACTCTATCCCTAACCCCCTACCGCCTCACCCTATCCCTGCCCCTTACCCCTGCCCCCTACTCCTGCTATCTCACCCTACTCTGCCATCTTGTCCTACCCTGCCTCCCTCACCCTACCCATCTCCCTCACCCTCACTCTATCCCTAACCCACTACCGCCTCACCCTACCCCTGCCCCTTACCCCTGCCCCCTACTCCTGCTATCTCACCCTACTCTGCCATCTTGTCCTACCCTGCCTCCCTCACCCTACCCATCTCCCTCACCCTCACTCTATCCCTAACCCACTACCGCCTCACCCTACCCCTGCCCCTTACCCCTGCCCCCTACTCCTGCTATCTCACCCTACTCTGCCATCTTGTCCTACCCTGCCTCCCTCACCCTACCCATCTCCCTAACCCCCTACCGCCTCACCCTATCCCTGCCCCCTCACCTTACCCCTGTCCCTACTCCTGCTATCTCACCCTACTCTGCCATCATGTCCTACCCTGCCTCCCTCACCCTCACTCTATCCCTAACCCCCTACCCGCCTCACCCTATCCCTGCCCCCTCACCTTACCCCTGCCCCCTACTCCTGCTATCTCACCCTACTCTGCCATCATGTCCTACCCTGCCTCCCTCACCCTCACTCTATCCCTAACCCCCTACCGCCTCACCCTATCCCTGCCCCCTCACCTTACCCCTGTCCCTACTCCTGCTATCTCACCCTACTCTGCCATCATGTCCTACCCTGCCTCCCTCACCCTCACTCTATCCCTAACCCCCTACCCGCCTCACCCTATCCCTGCCCCCTCACCTTACCCCTGTCCCTACTCCTGCTATCTCACCCTACTCTGCCATCTTGTCCTACCCTGCCTCCCTCACCCTACCCATCTCCCTCACCCTCACTCTATCCCTAACCCCCTACCGCCTCACCCTATCCCTGCCCCCTACTCCTGCTATCTCACCCTACTCTGCCATCTTGTCCTACCCTGCCTCCCTCACCCTACCCATCTCCCTCACCCTCACTCTATCCCTAACCCCCTACCCGCCTCACCCTATCCCTGCCCCCTCACCTTACCCCTGTCCCTACTCCTGCTATCTCACCCTACTCTGCCATCTTGTCCTACCCTGCCTCCCTCACCCTACCCATCTCCCTCACCCTCACTCTATCCCTAACCCCCTACCACCTCACCCTATCCCTGCCCCCTCACCTTACCCCTGCCCCCTACTCCTGCTATCTCACCCTACTCTGCCATCTTGTCCTACCCTGCCTCCCTCACCCTACCCATCTCCCTCACCCTCACTCTATCCCTAACCCCCTACCGCCTCACCCTATCCCTAACCTCTCACCCTACCCCTACCCTCTCACCCTACCCCTACCATCTCACCCTACCCCTACCCTCTCACCCCACCCCTACCCTCTCACCTTACCCCTAACCCGACATCTGATCCCTTTCCCCTCCCCATTACCTGCTGGAGTTGCAGGCGTTCCTCTTCCTCTTCATCTTCTTCCTCAATGTCAATGGGTTCCTGTTTGATCTCAGTGATGTTCTTCAGTGGGAGGCTCTGCACCTGTTTATGCTCCGCCTCCTCGGCCTCCTTCTCAGCGACGGCGTCTTCTTGTTGTAATGTCTACAAACATGAATATTCATTTATGCAGATTAGTATAGGAAACTGCTATAAACCCTTCATTTGCTAGCGAATGCTACACTAACTATATCAGTTGCTCTTAATATTGGCATTCAGTGTGCACAAAATAAGTTCAGTCTAATTTCTTTTGCTAGGCATAATTGCTGGACGAATGGTATTGAGTGTTTTACACCAGCCAAGAGTAAAAAGGGTACCGTTGGATGTGAATTATTAGCAACAGGCTACAAACCGATGAGGTTGGTGGTACTGCATACTTTTAAGGAGTTGAGAGGTATAAGAAATTCTTATGGTCTCAGGAGTACAGGTATTAATATTGGTTGATACTCTGTTAAAATGTGCCAAATAACTGTTGGATACAAGTATCAAAAGTCTTTTTAAGAAACCCGAATTTTAACCAAATCATTTTGGTGCCCAACATGGCCCAATGTCATGGAGCAGAAAAACTTGCTTAGCATGAAATTTTTTCATTGATACAAACAGGTTTACCAACCAAATTTTCAGGTGATTTTCAGGATATGCAAGCAACAGCTGAATATCAGTAACAAGCAATATGCAACAAATGGAAATTTGGTTGGTAATCCTGTTTTTATCAAGGAAGATATTTCATGCTAAGCAATATTCTGTGCTTAGCAGCTCTATGAAATTTGCCCCAGATCGTTTGGTAGTTTCTGACTCATTCCGACATACTGACCTGTCTATGCTGTAAGGCCATCAACTGCTGTTGCTGCTGCTGCAGAAACTGTTGGTGCTGTTGTTGCTGCTGCTGCTGCTGTTGCTGTTGCTGCTGCTGCTGCATTATGATCTGCTGCGTGTGTAGCTGTGCCCGGTGCTGGCTGGTGGGCAAGGGGGCTGACTGGGTCCTGGCTAGGGGTCTGTGGATAGGTCTGGATAATTAAGTTGGGGAAAAACGAGAAGGGGGGAACACAAACACACAACACCGATGAGAAAGATTGGATGATAGTGAAAGAGGGTGACCCTTGAACCCCAGGAAGAGAGTATGGTACCGATGATGTCATTAGTAGTATGGTAGGATTTTGTGTTGAGTTCAAAGGGAACGTGACCAATGAAGATGGAGTTGAAAGTAAAAAGTGAGAAACTAAAGTAACACCAGTAGAGTATGGCACCAACAATTTGAAGATTACGTTTTAAGATTATGTTTGAACGATTAGGTTGTGCCCAATTTCATGGTTCTGCTTACTGGCGAATTCTACACTTGCAATCACCTTTCTCCGTTTAATGTGCAAGCGCCAAATTTCTGGGCTAGCTGTGTAAGCGAAGAATGCCTGGTAGCATGCAGTACGCACTTGCACATGCAAAACTCCTTGCTAATTCCTAGCTTGACATAAGCACGGATTTCCCAGCTTCCGTAAGCGCAGATTCTTTGATGACGGGATGCAGAGCCATGAAATCAGGCCTTGACTCAAAGGGGGAAAGAGACAAAAAAGAAAAATTCTCTACAGAACAAAAGTTCACTAGAAAATAAATTTAAAGTAAAGAAATACAATCGACAGCGAAACCTTCACCAAATAACAAAAACCATTCACAGAAACACAAGACAGAGTAGGACAATTTAATTCATACAAATGGGTAATGCATGAAGGCCACAAGGTTGGGTCGGCAGTGAATGTTGGGAAAGAGAGTTATCAAGGTGGTGTAGTGACAGATGGGATGAAGAGTGGCTGTACATGTAGAGTGGAGGGCGGAGACACCTAAATTAATGTGTGGAGTCTGGGAGGACTGTTAGGTAGGAGGGGGGGGGGGGGTTGAGAGACGATGAGTGATAGTTAAGGCACTAGACAGTATTGGTAATTACTCAAAATAATTGTTAGCATAAAAACTTAAAAACAAGCAATGGAGAGAGCTATTGATCTATAGTATAAAACATTGTGAGAAACGGCTCCCTCTGAAGTAACATAGTATTTGAGAAAGAGGTAACTTCTATAACAGACTTCAGGTCTGAATTCTTTCATTAGGCATCTGAAAGCACACAAATTGGTGCAACAAGAGTGGGGTTTTTGTCTTCATAGTTCTCTTGCAACTGCAATGACAAATTGAGTCAAAATTTTCAGAGATTTGTTATTTTATGCAAATTTTGGGATATACCAAGTGAGAATACTGGTGTTTTACAATTACAAAAGGTGTCCAGTGCCTTTACGATGGAGAGTATAGGGTCAGTTAGTGTTTGGTATGAAACAGGTGAGGGCGGGTTGAAGAGAGAGGGTTCAGCAGCAACTTACCTAATAAGTCTCTGGGCGACGGCACCTCCTCCTATTAAACTCATGGAGTTGGCCTCGTGAAGTGGCATACCCCCTAGCATAGATGGGGGTACAGCGGTGGGTACGATGGAGCCTAGCGAGAGAGATCAACAGAAAATGTCATTAACGTTGTTTTCACTGGAAAATTTTCAATGCCAGTTTCACTTGGCTTTTTCACTTGGAGCAGTACTTGCTGTGCTGTTGCATTACATTGTTTCATTTCATGTTTCATTGGATGTTTAACTTGATATTTGAATTGATGCATTAAACTGGCTTTCGAATGAGTGTTTCACTCCAATGTTTCGTGGTAATTGCTGTGGGTGCTGTGGGTCATTTCAAGGCCTGCCAGTAACACATACTGACAACAATCAACAGTCATCTGAGTTAACAAACGTTCTCTCAGCTCTTCCACTGAGCAATCTTACATACCTGACTGCACGGTGGGTATAAAAGCAGGTGCGAGGGCAGGGGTTCCGGGGAGTGGATTCTTGATGCGTACTACGTCGTTCATCGGTGGCTGGACAGGAGGTTGCTGCTGTTGCAAATAAAAACAACAGACACCGTTTGATTAATATCAAGTTAGTATTCCTCTGGATGTTTAGTTCCATTCTATGCACGAGCCGATATCCACTGGAAATTGCATTTTGATGTATGCATTGCTGTGAAAGGTCACTAAAGTTATGAGAATCAACAATCAGTCAGGGCCCAATTTCATGGCTCTGCTTACCATAAGCAAAGAATTTGGCACTTACGGTAGCAGGGAATTCCGTGTTTACGTCAAGCATATATCATGGCTTCTGCGCTTGCGTACTCAACGTAACTAGGCATTTTACGCTTACACAGCTAGCGCAGAAATTCAGCGCTTGCACAGTAAGCAGAGAATGGTGATCGTAAGCGCGGAATTTGGCAGTAAGCAGAGCCATGAAATTGGGCCCTGATGGCTTTGGAAGAGGCAAAGGCCAGACGGCAGGGGAAAAAATGGCTATTCTTCAAGGTTGCTGCAGCAGATATAGCCATAGCCCAAACCGGAACTAGTCTACATCAGCCTGTGAGAATTAACCCTCCTACTCTTGGAACCATTTTTCCAGCGAGTTGATTGACCATTCGATACCATTCGACAGCACTGGTTGTGTATGTTGGCATGATTGTGCACAGAACTTATGCACTGTGTCAATGCATTAACAAAATGATTGCAGGCTGGAATAGTTTACTTATCATTCAATACCCAGCGCACAGTATTAAATGGTCAGACTGTAGAAAGGTTAATCAATATGAGGTTTTACATTTTTTGTATAACCTCTGCTGATTCTTTTGAAGGATTCAGTCTGCTTCCTGCCTCATGTTAAATCTCATAACTTTAGTGACCCTTCATCAATATCAATTCCAGGGTTATTCATGTCCAAAATACTTCTAGGTACCAGACTTTAATCACCAACTTCAGCCGTTTCTGAGCTTGGGATGTACGTCCACTGTCGTCATCGACGACAGAAACTCACAAAGCAAGACCGAAGAAAAATGCACATCCCTCAACCCCCATCCACAAGAGTCCATGCTAAACAATTCAAAAGTCAACCCATGCAACACAAGGCCATTGCGAGGCTCAATCCAAAATGCAAACCATGCAGGCAAGAGAAAAGACGGATAGAATGCCAAGTATTCAGACATGCCAAGTATTCAGGCAAAGGGGTTGCAGAGTGTTAATACTTGTTCACTGATGTCTTCAAATCGTACGGCGCCGAGGGACCGACACGATCGGACTCGATAACGCCGGCACTGGGCACGCAGGATTTTCTTCTACAGGAGACAGAAGAACAGTCACTATGAAAGGAGTAGTGGGGGGGGGGGGGGTTGGTGAGAGGGAGGTGGGAGGGGGGTGGGGGTGTGAGTGAGGGGGACAGGTAGCAGGATCAAGTGATGGTTAAAGGGGTAGTATGGTACATGTAGCTCAGACATTTATCATGCAGCACAAACATAACCAGCTTTGTCTGGTTCCCTGTAGACATTAGCAATCATGATCACTGTTTTTTCTTATTACTCCAAAAGGGGCCCAGACTAGTATTTTAAATCATCTCTCCATTTGGTTTAAATGTTTTTTGTTTGTTTTTTTATTAAAAAAAAGTTTGTTGTTTTTGTGGAAGAGTGTAGTGTACTCAATCAAACTTCACTGCTATCCGGACACAAACAGTGGTACCGATAGCCTGTTCCATGCTAACATGTGTAAAGCGCAGAAGGAACCAGTGACGCTATAGTGAAAAGGCGGAAGGCAATGGAAGTGTTGAATACCAAGGTATCGATGCTTGACAATAGGCTTCCAAATGAGTAGTCCGAGTGAGTGCATCACAGAAAATACTTGTAAGTTTAATGCAAGTTGTGTACATGGTTTGCTGCTAACAATCAAATTTGGAATGTGTAACTAACAAACATTTAATCATTGATGACATTTTTTTAATCAATATCCCATCCTCAGTGATCGAAGGGAAATAGCTATCTCATATTTGAGTGTTTTTATGATCATCATGGCAACCATGCCTCAGTTAATTTAGATGGAATTTAAAGGAGGGCCCTCATAATAATCATAGCAGACCAGTGGCTGTTTATGAAATGACGAAACCCTAACCAAGTTAATGTAAGTGTGATTTCCGTCACATCACAACTGTGATTAATCAACCTTTATCAGCTGTCAGAAATATCATTATGGAGAATTGCGTAAATTCGATGCGTTCTAAAATAGGAAAGTATAAAGTAAAGTCGACGAAATTGCTCAAACATAATCTTGGGAAGGTGTTTTTTTTTTTCACTCAAAAACATAAGTAGGAATAATAACAGAGAGAAACACACACAATAAGCGAGTGAGAGCACAACAGAGGGGGGTGAAAACAAAAATGCAGGTCACAGGACCAAGTTAAGAGATTGCTTTGGTTTTTGGGGCGTTTTCCACTTTTTTTCACTCACAAATTTAAAGAGACATGTTGCCTTGAATCAGGCGAATTGGTCTATGAAAAACCTTTGAAACCGTTTGTTATAAAAATGCATACATGTATGGCTAGAAAGATGTTTTAAAAAAAGAATATAATGATCCACAGAAATAGGCCTCAAAATTGCATGATTATCCTTATATGTCGTCAACTAACACAGTACGCCATTTTGTAAAGTAAAGTTTTAAAAGGAAAACCTTGCAATTTCGAGGGATGTTTGTGTGGGTCCTTATAATCTACTTTTAAAACATCTTTCCAGCCATAAGCATTTTATAACTAACGGTTTTCAAATGCTTTTCATAGACCAACTGGCCGATCCAAGGCAACGTGTCCCTCTATATAGGAATAAGAACAGACAGAGGCCGGTGAGAACATTTGCAGAGGGGGGGGGGGGGGGGGTGAAAACAAAAAATGCAGGTCACATGACCCAACAGCAAACAGGAGGGTGTACGTACCATCTGGGGTGAGTGCTGCGACGACCCACCCGGCGGCGGCAGACCAAGAGAGATGTTGGGAAGGGACGGTGATGTGTAGAGGTTGACGTCACTTGTGCTACTGCTGTACATGCGTTTCAGCAGCAGGTAGCTCCCTATATCCTACATGCAATATGAGGGAGAGTAGCTTTTGTCAGGTACACATCAAGTCAGCGCATCAGAGTAAAAATGTTTTTACATTTTGCTTTAGTAACAAAGTTGTATCTCGCGGAATATACCCTATGCACAGAGCGCAGTGCACAAAGGTGTGCACATACGAGCGCGTCTTCTGTGTGTCAAAGCGTGCACAAAAGGAATGGACCCCCCCCCCCCCCCCCAAAAAAAAGGTAGATGCGCATTGTTCGGAGGTGAGTTAACGCCTCTACCATCCTTTTGTACACGTTTTGACCCACAAATTGGCGGACAGCAGATGCGCGTGTATGTGCGCTGCGCAGTGTGAACAGGTTCTATAAGCCATTTGAGAATTAGAATGAAATCGGCGCATACATGTACATGTAAGACTTTATTGGTCATAAACAACTGCGCCCAGTTTCATAGAGCTGCTTAAGCACAAAAAAAAACTAGCTTAGCACAACAAAACTACGTTTACCAGAATGGCAATACCAGAAGCAATATTTCTCAAAAAAATACAGCACCTCAGCAAGTAATGTTTTAAGGGAAGCTTTCTACCATCATTATCTTCAAACTGTGCAAGTTTAATGTCAATCTGTGGACATTGTGTTTTGCGTTACACAAAGTACCCAAACCCATGAAGCATGTGAGATTAGAAATGGCTGCATTTCTCTTGACCCATTGTTTGGTCACAGAATCTACTTCATACTAAACCCTCAAGGAACAAAAGCTTACTAGACTACGTGTACCTTCCAACATCCAGATATTAATTTGTGGAAAACAATCCTCACAGGAAACTCAAACTCAAATAACAAAAAGATCTTAAAAAAAAAAAATGAAAAAACAAACCCCTATACATAATGAAGAATTCCAGGCCCCCCTAGCTATATTAATTAACCCTGGCCCCGGATGCCATTCAACCCACGGAAATCATGGCCTTCGGGCAATCTGGCAGCAAGTCAAGATGTAGATGTCCAATTAGGGTTGTAATAAGAATGGACTGGCACGGACGCTCATGTAATGAGGGAAACCCTTTCAAAATCATGCACGTTTTGGGAATTTTTTTTTTCCCCGGTTAAAGGCAGTGGACACTATTGGTAATTGTCAAAGACTAGCCTTCACAGTAGGTGTATCTCAACATATGCATAAAATAACAAACATGTGAAAATTTGAGCTCAATCGGTCATCAAAGTTGCGAGATAATAATGAAAGAAAAATAACCCTTGTCACACGAAGTTGTGTGCGTTTAGATTGTTGATTTTGAGACCTCAAGTTCTAAACTTGAGGTCTCGAAATCAAATTAATGGAAAATTACCTCGTTCTCAAAAACTATGGCAATTCAGAGGGAGCCATTTCTCACAATGTTTTATACCATCAACCTCTCCCTATTACTCTTCACCAAGAAAGGTTTTATGTTAATAATTATTTTGAGTAATTACCAATAGTGTCCACTGCCTTTAATAGCTACCTTTTTGTGCTTTTAAGTAGCTTGGGCCCCTGTCACAATATTCCTAAGGGCTACCTACAGAGAAAGGTTACACTAGCTTCTTACCTCGGGCATGGCCGCTGCTCCGATTCCATTCGCCCCGTCACCTCCACTAAGGGGCGAGCTTGGTCCTGAACCAGGGGCACTACTTGAAGGAGATGTATCCACTGTTTAAATATAAGTTTCCAAAACACGCAAGTTTAGAGACAATTGACTCACTATGTAAACCCAGAGCCACATGGTTTCAAACTCAGGGATGGGTTTCGGTGCATTTAGTAACTTACGCAAATTTGTGTACGATGATTCAAATATGGCGTACAAAACATGGAGAAGGAGAATAGTTATTTGGCAACCACTATGTATGTTGGATGTGTGTTCGATTCCTGGTCGTGACACTTGTGCCCTTAAAAAATGGGTACCTGTGAGGGCAGAGATGGTTTATGTGTGCGATAAGCTATGAGCGTGGTAACTCGCACCACCGGCAGTATACTCCCCAAGGAGCTGAGATGGTTTAAGGAATGATTTAAGGCCCAGTGACCAGGGGTAATAATGTCATCAGAAGCCCTTTGATATGCCCTTCGGGCTGTGATAAAAGCGCTATATAAAAATTTATTATTAGTATTATTATATAAATGTTGTACATAACTATTATTATTAACCATACCGGTTAGAGGTTTTCTCTTCAGGCTTCCGGGACCGTCTCGCCGTCGTGGGAGGGGGCTCCCGTGACTCCGCCTCTCCGTCACTTTCTCCTTCAAGCGAGACCGCACCTTCAGATTGGAGTCGGATGCTTAACAGAAGAAAAAAACAAAGCAAACATTGTTGGAAGAAAACATTTTCAATCAATGGAAAATACAATCAGGGGGCCTCACTCTATAAAGCTGCCCAAGCACAAAAATAGTAGCTAGGCCCAAACAAATTTAGGCTTATGAGAATATGGCTGCCAGCCAAAATACCATGCCAAATGTACCTGTGACTGGTATCCTTTTTTTGCTTAACGGCAGTGGACACTATTGGTAATTACTCAAAATAATTATTAGCATAAAACCTTTCTTGGTGACAAGTAATGGGGAGAGGTTGGTGGTACAAAACATTGTGAGAAACAGCTCCCTCTGAAGTGCCATAGTTTTGAATTTGATTTCGAGACCTCAAGTTTCGAAATCAACCATCTAAACGCACACAACTTAGTGTGACAAGGGCGTTTTCTTCTTTCATTATTATCTCGCAACTTTGATGACCGATTTAGCTCAAATTTTCACAGGTTTGTTATTTTATGCATATGTTGAGATACACCAACTGTGAAGGCTAGTCTTTGACAATTACCAATAGTGTCCACTGCCTTTAATAGAAAATTATTTTAAGCAACATTTCCCGGTTAAGCAGCTCTACAATAATTGGCTGAGCATCTTTGTAACTCTTCTGCTTTAGACAGAACTTTCATACCACTCGAAACTAGGGGTCGAATTTGAGGGGGGGGGGGAATCCACATGACTGCCGGGCTTGTCCAGACATAAGTTTACTAGCCTGGGGTGGGTTTCACAAAGAGTTAAGACTTAGTCTAATCTCGAGTTAGGACGAGTTACTCAGGCCTAGTCCTAACTCTTTGTGAAACAGACCCCTGATACTAAAAAACACTGGCTGCGATCCAGTGTTAGGTTCGAGCCCTGAAGACTCACCTGTCTTTCTCAGCGGGAAGTTACTGTCATACTGTCCAAACATGGGCTGGTAGTGAGCAGAGATATTATGGGGCGGCGAGTGGTGCTCCATGGATCCGTGGGGACTCCGGTTGGCCATGGACCATTGGCGGTACGCCTGGGGTGGGGAGTGATTCATCCCTCCACTGGCCGCCAGCTCAGAGCGCTGTTTGCGATCCAGGAGGAACTTCTGGAGTTTTTCTTTGACTTCTTCGGAAGGGTTAGCACCTAAAAAAGGCATAGATAAAATAATTATAATAAAAATCATTTATATAGCGTCAAAATCCGCCTCAAGGCATCTATCAAAGGACAATTCAGTGAATCTTCTCAGCACAGACAAAATAATGTTAACAAAGATCAGGTTACCGTCTAAATTGACTTTTAAATGCCTAAGTTGTGTCTGGGACCAGATCATATTTTATATCATATTTTTACAAATTAGGATAGGCGAGTAACTTTGTTTAAAGCATTTACGTTTAAACAGAGCAAAACAAAATAAATGAAAAAGGAAACTTTCTTGCTTATTTAAAACAACTCCCGGCGATGACACAACAACAAAACGAGAAAATATATAAATAAATAGATAAAAACTGAAACAGAATCGATTAACCATCAGATAATCTCTTCGACCAATTCCCGTTAACAAACAAACGTGTCAGCTGTTTGATCGAAACAGCCATGAGCTCAGAAAACTAAATCGACACAATCACAACACCTTCGTGAATACAACAAAATAATCAATACGTGACAAAAAAATCTTTTTTTGCTAACAACTTCTCGTGAAAAATCAAACCGCATTGACAGGTGGGGTTGGCAAGGACGTAAGCAACAGAGAAAAATACAATTGATCGCAGAGCTCTAAATAAAAATATCCAGATTAACTCTATATTTGGGTTGCGTTGGCAGTTGTGATGGTTTTTGGGGGGGTCGCTTAATAACAAAACACTGCTTTGGTCTAAACATAAAATACTAAATGAGGAAGGGGAAAAAAGAACATCCAAAAATAAACTCCGGATGAATTCAGGATTGTAAGAAACTTATTTCTATTTATTTGTTTCCTTAATGAGAAAATAATATCTATTTCGAGCTTGCAAGTACATCGTAGCACGATTGTTATTTTTAAAATTGTATAATCCGTGGGGGTCATTCAATTTACCCTGCTTTAAAATCGCACAAATTTGCTTAGCGAAGAAAACAATCTTGCTAAGCAAAAAAATCAAATCAAAACTTTTAAAAAGCAAAACAGGTTACCAGCCAAAATTTAATGCAATGTATGTTACACACGACTAGTAACCCGCCAATTTTTGATTACCAAATTTGCTTCCTTAGCAAGATCTTCTGCTCAACAGCCTCAAGTGTGATATTTAGCCCTATGAACATCAAGAACTAAGTGTCCACAGAATCAAATGGATGGTCCATTTTGACTAACGTAAGTTTGGAGGTGGGGGGGGGGGGCAGGGTGACAACATTTTGGAGAGTAGATATAGACCTTTCTTTTGCAACGTCACAGTCCGAGTTTTGCCAACCCAGATTGGAAAACTATGGAAAGCCGCAAATTAAGAAAAGATCGCTATTTTTGGTAACAATGTAATCAAATTTGTTGATTTTGTTAAAAACAAAACAAATAATTATGAGAGGTATATTATTTAATTGAAAGTTTGCAGAAAATGCTGAATTTGGTTAAAACATCTGTTTTTAAGATTTAGTGTTTTACTAACATTCGGCCGACCATGCCAACCAAGGCGGTTTGTTTATCAACAAAAGAAAGGTCTATATGTTGAAATCAATGACAGAACCTTGTGACCTACATTTTAGCAACACTTTCTGTAGTCTGGACAATCCAGTCTGAGTGTTTCATTTGTTACTAAACAGTGTACCAGACATTATACAAAAGGTAACTCAAAAGAATGGCTTAGTATTCTGTATCCAAATTAGCGACTACGGCTACTGCTGTGGCTACAGCTGTTGCCAAGGCATCCTAAACATCATTGAATGATGATTCAGCAATCTTGCTGTAGCCGAGCCGTAGCTGTAAAATTGGACACAGCCACAGTTTCCTTCGTACTCTTCCTTTAAAGGCAGTGGACACTATTGGTAATTACTCAAAATAATTATTAGCATAAAACCTTACTTGGTCAAGAGTAATGTGGAGCTGTTGGTAGTAAAAAACATTGGTAGATATAGCTCCATCTGAAGTAAGTTTTTGAGAAAGAAGTAATTTTCCACAAGTTTGATTTTGAGCCCTCAGAATTAGATTTTTGACAAGGGTGTTTTTTTATTCCAATATTATTTAGCAACTTTGACAACCAATTGAGCTCAAACTTTCACAGGTTTGTTATTTTGTGCAAAAGTCTTGTCTTTGACAATATTACCAATGGTGTCCAGTGTCTTTAAGGACGTGTCGTTCGTGACTTACTTGGTTTGTCCTTCTTGGCAAGTAGCTGCTTCAGTTGCTGCTGCTTGGCCTGCTGCTTCTGGGCTTCAAGCTGCTGTTGCTGCTGCTGCTGTTGCTGCGCTAGGACCATGCGATCGTGCTGGATTTGTTGCTGTGGTGCAAAGTGGACATTTTGAAACTGTAAGACACAAAGTTGCCGGGAGTGTTAATCGAAACCAACCGATGTTAAGGTTGGCTGGTTGAGAAGGAAAACAAAAACACATGCACACAAAAATGCTTGGGGAGGAGGGCAGGAGAAAAGGGGTAGAACCAAAAATTTAAATTCATGTTGGTGTTAGTCAACATAGCATGCAATGAAAAAAAATGTATAAATTGATAAAAAAGAATGAATCAGAATCTCAAACCAATCAAGAGAGAATTGTCTAACAAGTAAAATCTTCGGACACCGCCCTAAATTGATGAACAACTATGTACAGTTTGTACCTCACAAATTGTGGTGAGCAATAAGCATACAGCTAAGGTGAACTTTTATTCCATGAACGATCCGGTGATTATGGCAGTTTGTGAGTGCATTCGCAACTGATATAAATTGCTGCATCAACACACTGTCAAATCTTCTAGATTGTTTTAATAAAATATACTTTTGTTTACGCGTTTGTTTTTGATGAAATTTAAGAAGTTAACACTTTTGCAAAGAAATTTGCTAAGCAGTTTTTTTCTGCTTAACAGCTTTATGAAATTGGTCCCTGGAGACCCATTTCACACAGCTGAAAAATAGGCAGGGAACCAGTTATGAGAGATAAATATTAAACAATATCAATTAACCCATATTTCTGCTGAGCAGTATCGTGTTTAAGCCTGTAGAGACCATAGCAGCCACAATTGGGTTGCACTAAGATGCCCCTAGCAGTCACAAATGGCCTCAAGGTTCAACTTGAGTCCATTCATATGAAGAGGTCAAAAGAAAGGTAATGTACGGCTATGACATTTTCCAATGTAGTGTGTTAACATAGTATCCCAATTTCTGAACAAATAACTAGATTTTCTGTTTTCAACTGTAAAATCTGATAAAAATAAATAATATTAGCAACGTCTGGGCGTTTTGTGATGATTACACAGAAATTAATGGTCTCTAAAGAGTTAACTGCTACATGAAATTGGAACCTGGCTTGAAAATCAGACTGGCATAGATGGGTGTCATGGCAGAGTGGATAAGAGCACCGAATTCAAGCTCTGGTGATTCTGTTCAGCAGAGTGTGTGGGTTTGAATCCCGGTCGTGACACTTGTGTCCCTGAGCAAGACATTTAACTATAATTGCCCTTCGGGTGTGGAAAAGCGCTTTATAAAAACTGAATGTTATTATAATGATTTTTATTAATGTAAATACCCTGATCAGCTCGTGCTGCTGCTGCTGGTGCTGTTTGGACAGTTGATCCTGCCGCTGTTTGAACTGACTGATGAGGAGCTGCTGCTGCCACTGCTGCTGCTGCTGCAGTTCGATTAGCTCATGCTGCAGCTGCCTCGCTGCATCCGGGTTGAGCCGGCCTGGGGCCTCGCCGGGTGCGGCTGGCACTTGGCCGCTGGCCACATCTTCTGCCATCACATAAAAACACATACACAAGTTTAAGACGAATTTTCAATGCTTTACCTTTTGAAGAGTAGAACAAATGATACCATTAAAGCCGTGTTCATGGAGGCAATGAAGGCGCTTGCCTCGATGCCCCCTGGCCATTGCCTTGGTGCCCTTGAAATGCTCCAGTAGAAATTTACAACTTCCTCATAGGGTGCCCTTTGCCTTGGTGCCCTTGCCCTTTTAAAAACGAAGCAGACTAGCCTGACCTACCTTTGAGATGCATACTGTTGAAGTGTGTCTCAATGTTGACTGTATCCCGACTCCCGCCAAGAGTTGTCTCTGTAGGAGAAGAAGTAAACAAAGGAAATCTTGTAAGATGTTGTCTCGTATTGTCAAACTGTGGCAGTGAAGCACCGCACAGATCTAGCGCCCTCTCACGAGACGCGCTCTCCAGAGACTGGAGATAACGGAAGAGCTTGACACGGATCTCGGCCGAGGTGATGTGCGCAGACACGTGGTAGTGACCACGGCGTGCGGAGTCGGCAAAGTTCCTGGCTTGCAGGGGATACATGTCCGCGCAGTGATGATCCGTTCTGGATCTCATCAACCGAACTTTGGATAATTATGACACAACAAACAATAGCGCTTTCTATATATCTATGTTTATACCTGGCCCGATTCCTCGTATTGTATTCTGGGATTTGCAAAGTGGTGACCAGACGCTGTCAACACCCTCTATCACATTTAGCCATGAAATTATTTTATAAATAGCTATTTATTTTTTTTAAAGCAGTCAACACACCTGGCCAGATCAAACTCCAAAAATGGATATCGATAAATGTGCGCCTTGGAATAAATCCAATTCCGTTACGGCTTATTAATCTCGCCCCTTTGTGTGAGGCGACAATTCAAGAGATTATAAACGTTTCCCACGGTCCCGAGAAGATCACTGTGGAATGATCTCACATTGATTTGTTCATGACGGGACCGATTAAACACATTTATCAATAAATCGTCGACACAAACCGACCAAGCACCTGGACATTGTCTCACACATCTGCTAACCAGAACTACTGCATTGTCCACCAATTGAGCTGTGGAACAGTCACAATCAGTATACACAGTGTGGTATATTTCAATGGTAACCCATTTCTGCTTAGCACCTTTCAGTGGTGCTTAGAAGGTTTGGATGGCAGCTGCTTGATCAAACAGGCCCCTGGATTTATACCTGGCACCGGTTTAATGTGGCTCACCATATGATAGTCTGGGTAGGTCTCACACTTCCATGAAATAAAAAAAAACATTGGCAGTGTGAACCCGGCTAAATCCGTCCCTTTGATTATTATTAACCATGGTAAACACTGTGTGATTTTCAAAAAGTATGCGCATGTAAGTGGAAGTGTCGTGGCCGAGCGGTTAAGAGCACCGAATTCAAACTCTGGTGTTTCTGATCAGCAGAGTGTGGGTTTGAATCCCCAGCCGTGACACTGTGTCCTTGAGCAAGACACTTAACCATTGCTTCGTCCTTCGGATGGGACGTAAAGCCGATGGTCCCATGTGTTGTGTAACGCATGTAAAAGAACCCAGTGCACTTATCGAAAAGAGAAGGCGTTCGCCCCAGTGTTCCTGGATGTGCCTGCTTAATGCGCCTTAGCACCTTGTAAACCCTTATAAAGTGCTAAATAATTGGGTCTCAGAATTCATCACTGCAATTACCTATCTTTCTGAAAGTTTGTATATACTCAGCGCCTTGAGTACCTTGTTTGGTAGATACGTGCGCTATATAAGACTTCGATATTATGTAAGCACGAGATTCAAGTTTTCCATCACACAGAGTAACTCCAACACAAGCCTGCTACTTCCTTCTTGTATTGCAAGAAGATGTCAAATTTGAGTGGAAAACCCGAAAGACCACAGGGGGCTTGTACCTTATAGGCAATGGACACTATTGGTAATTACTGAAAATAATTATTAGCATAAAACCTTACTTGATTACAAGTAATTGGGAGGGGTTGATAGTATACATGTTAAACATTGTGAGAAACGGCTCCCTTTGAAGTAATGTAGTTTTCGAGAAAGAAATAATTTTCCACGAATTTGATTTTGAGACCCCAAGAATTTGAGGTCTCAAAATCAAGCATCTGAAAGCACACACTTCTTGTGAAAAGGGTGTTTTTTCTTTCATTATTATCTTGCAACTTCGACGACCGATTGAGCTCAAATTTTCACAGGTTTGTTATTTTATGCCTATGTTGAGATACACCGAGTGAGAAGACTGGTCGTTGACTATTACCAATAGTGTCCAGTGTCTTTAAGTTTTTAAAAACTTCTGACGAGTCTTAGGACTACACGTAGTCCTAAGTTAGGACCATCTTTGTGAAATCAACCCTTCTGGTCTCAATTTCACATAGAGCTAAGATTGATCTTAACTGCCAATTGATCTTAGTTGCTAAGCAAAGTGTTATATGTCAAAATACGAATCACTATGGTAATACTGACAACTCATCTTAAGATGAATCTTAGTGGGTTGTGAAATCGACCCCAGAATTCTTTTTATAAAATTAATCACGATGAGAAATATGACGGAACCGTTATATTTGAACCACTCAGAGAAGATTTATCCTATTTGCCTCATGGATGTAGGTACATACACATGTAATCAACAGGATTAAAGGTTACATGCAATCAGACTCCATAATCAACAATTGAACATGTTTTTTTCTTTAAAGTCACCGAGGTGTTTTTTAATTGTAAAACACAACACCACCGGAGTTTGTCTGGTCTTGAGTTTACTGAACCCCAACGCTAAAAATCACTGACCTCATCAGGCATCTCTGGGCTATTGTAAATTTCAAGACAAGGCCAGTTCTTCCTCAGTATATTATAAGGTCACCTCTATGATGGAAATTTATCTTTCAACTAAGGGGCACCAAGGCAATGATCAGGGCCCAATTTCATAGCGCTGCTTAACGGTAAGAAAATTTGCGTGCTTACTGTAGCAGAAAAATTTGCTTTAGCCTTAGCATATTTCACAGGTTAGCAGAAAAATTGGGCGGCCATATTGCATGTTTACCGTGAATTTGCATTGTGACGTCATTTATTTTCGTGAGGTAAGCACCAGTAGGTTAGCATGCCTTTTTGTGTGCTTACGATAGCAGTGCTATGAAAAAAAAAAATTGCCACTAAGCAGCGCTATGAAATTGGTCCCAGGGGGCATAGAGGCAACTGCCTCCCTGATGCATCAGGCCTGTATACTGTGTACAACATGAGGTTTCTCCGAGGAGAGCATAATAAGCCCTAGACTTGCACAGTCTATTCTCACTATCGTCTCATGAAAAAAATCCAACCAACAACAATCAAGTGATGCCATTACTGGGTCGAGGGGACGTTGTAACCCACTTGGGCCAAAGTTTACCACGTCTAGGTTGTTAATTTTTTTTTTCAATTACGCAAAAACAAGCATCCTTTAACCAATAGTAGTGACGCAAGATTAAAGCCCGTTTAACAAACCCACTGAAAAAAAGACCACACACAAAACCACAAAGTAAGATCCATCCCGAACAAACACATCTAATTTTACAACTTTCAACCGCCGACAAAAATAAAGTACACGTCCTTAACGCGAACATCCTCCGAGAGTAAATTTATAAAAACCCGCACGTCCTCCGACGACCAAAAATAGAAAGTAAATGGCCGCTGATTATTCTCCCTAACCTTTTGCATACATCGCATGCCACTAGCGCGGCGGAGAAACAAGTCCCTATAAATACACATTCTGGCCATGGACATATCAGATTAAACATGTTTGTTTGCAAGATTGAAGGTAAAAATAGATTTTCAATTGGAGAGCCAGTGGAGCTATTTGCAACTAATCCATAGTATATCCTCTTACATAAAATTGCTTTTGTGTGGACATCCTTATGACGCAAATGTGTTATTTCTTTTTTGATTTTTTTTTGTTTTTCTTGTTTAAGAATGGAGCCTTAATTCATACAAAGCTTTTAAGCATGTAAATTTGCTAAGAAAAGAAAACTAAACCTTACTTCTTCTTTTTAAAGCCAAAATGGGTTAACCATGTATGACGTATGTTGGGTGCTTCTTGTGTTTCCCTGTTCATTTTTGCTTAGCAGAAGAAAAAAAAACATTTGCTTAGCACCATATTCTGCAAAACAGCATTATAAAATTGGAATCTGGGCTTTGTTAAAAGTTACTTCGTACGTACATGTGTAGATAGGGGGGCCTAAAAACCACTTTATAAAAACCCAAAATCTTGGCACACAATATTCAAAGAAAGCCAATGGCCCAGTTTCACAGAGATGCCTAAGCTTACCGAATTAAGGTTACCGGCCAAAATGCCTGTCACAGTGTACCAGAGCTGTGACTGGTACCCTACTTACTTTGGCTTAGCAGAATTGCTAAGCAGTGTTTTCTCCTAAAAGTAGAGCTATGAAGTTTGGCCCTAGTGACATAAATGCACAGTAAAAAAGGTCAACAAATAAATATCTTCAAAGTTGTACCGAGCAAATTTTCAGAGGTTAGCAAGTTTGATATCTTTGAGGTGGGCCTCTGAACTTCCAAGTACATACAACACAAATCCATTGCCATGTCACATCGAATGTTCACTTAAACTGGGCCCAATTTCATACGGCTGCTTTTAAGCAGAAACAGTACACAGCAAGCACAACATTATTAGCACGTGTCCGAAACGGTGACTTCGGCTACAGCTCTGGCTAGATCGAGCGCGTCTGCCTAGTCTTTAACACCAGCAGACGCACTGATCTAGCCATAGCTGTAGCCGAAAAGTCGCCATTTCGGACCAGCCTTACACTTACCAGATTATTAAGGTCACCAGCTAAAGTTTGTGACTGGTATCCAGCTCATTTTCGTTAAGCAGAAACTTGTTAAGAAGTACAGTATTGCCTGCCTCAGCAGGCTCTATGAAATAAGGCCCTCGTCAGCGCCACTATGTATAGATCCTTTCTCTATTGTGCCATTGATGCACTTTGACACACATATTATTGAATAGTCCAGAAATAACTCACAATGTACAGAATATCTACACACTAACCGAATCATCAGACAGAAAAACAACAACAGTTCACAGTGACACAGCCAAACACCATTTTAGACACAACCTGATCCGTCGAACTACGTCAGACTAGCTGAGGTCAAATGCAAATTGGATACACACGACCCTACCTCCAAGGCTTGTTGTCCCTACCGTGCTGCTGACACGCTTCTATTTATAGACTCCTTGTCGGCCCACGATCTGACAACACTAGGGTATATAACCCTAGTATAGAATGTGTGTGAGTGTGTGTGGGGGGCAGGCTTGTTTGTCCATACACAGGGGGCCAATGTGTTATAACATGAACCAATGACGTCCACCATGTGCAGTGAGCGTGGGAGATGATGGCTAGTGGAAAGTCAACGTGTCAGATTTGTAAGGTTCTGTGTCAGCAGGGGGATGATGTGAACTTGGGCAGTCAGGGTAAACATGACTGTACAATTTATGTGCATCATGAATTTAAGAGTGTTTTGTTTTGGGTTTTTTTTATATATATATTTTTTTTTTTCATTTAAAAAAAAAAAACGCAGAATTTTGATTTCGCTTAATATTGCCACAAAGTTTTGAAAAAACTGAAAACCCTCCTAACCAATGAACATTTATAAACTATCAACAGCTCTCCATTGCTCGATACCAAGTCAGTTTTTGACGCTACTTGTAACAATTATTTTAAATAATTACCAATAGTGTCAAGTGCCTTCAAGTAACTTCCTTGCATTTCACAACTCTGCAGCTGCTTAATTACATCTACAATTTAAACTTTCTGTTCTTTCCATTTAGTTTGTAAACTAGGTTGTTTTTTTTCTCCCTCAATTTGTTTAGTTACTGAATCATGAGGGAACGGTCCAAAATAATTTCCCCCTTTTGCAAAAAAAATTATTTAATCTGTTTTGCTGAGTTTTGCGTGTAAACTAAACAAGATTTTCTTCTTTGTTCATCACTACTTGCAACTAGTACCAAGCCTGATTCCATGTATTTCATCATATTTTACCTTGTTAACATGTTCAAACTCACCTAAAAAAAATAAGTGCTTTGAAATGAAATCAAATCCTGTACCATAAGAAAGAAAATTATCTATAAATGTTCAAAGTTTGACCGGCCAGATGAAATAAAGTGGAACGAAACAAGTTACCATGTTCGTGATACAATAAAAACACAATTTGTTAAAACAAAAATAACATTAAACATAAATCACTGCTACAGGGCTTTAGATAGTTTAATAACCATCCAGTGTTAGTGTGATAAAGGCAGCGTCTTTCATTTATTTGAGAAAGTAAAAACAAGCCAACAATTGGTGTTTTTAATCTATAATTTATTTATTTAATTATTTAATTTCTTTATTTTTTAATTTTTTTTTATTTATTTATTTATTATATTTATTTTGTTATTTTATTATTACTAAAAGAATCAAATAGGCCTTTACATCTTTTTACATTATTTATTTATTTTATTATTACTAAAAAACAAAATATATTTCTCTTCACATCATTAATTTGAGGAAGTAAAAACAAGCCGACATTTGGTGTTTTTAATTTATTCATTTTATTTACTTCTTTGTTTACTTATTTTGTTAATTGATTAGACATCGATAAAGAATCTGCTGGCAGCAAAACGTCAGACCATTAAAAAAAATTCACAAATGTTATTATTAATATATTTTTCTCTTCATTAGATTATGAGAACGACTCTACTACATGTAGCAACAAAACTTCAGTATATTAACAAATTTCATGAAAACAAACAAATCCTGTAAAAATGGGCAGAGGGGGTCCTCCTTTTTGCACCCGAGAGATGAGATTCTACTGGATACCCGGACCAGAACAAAAGGTTGAAAAAAAGACTGTGCGTCGACAATGCAAGAACTATAAGAACAACAATTTGATAAAGATACCAAGAAAACAATAAAAGGGGTGTGTCTTACCAAGAATACACGGCAGTGATGTTACCTTGTAACTCTCATGTCTAGCTGGAGCCAACGACACCATCCTTCAAACAGTCCTAAAGCATCACACGCTTTAAAGACAAGAAGAACCAACAACAAAACCTAAATCCTTCCAGCGGGTGATCCAAAGAATATAACCACAGACGATCCTCACAAAGTATGACGGCAACGATCAGGCACGTTACAACACCAGAAGAAGAGAGCACAGTTATAATATGTGTAGAGGGTCCAAGGAAGTAAACCTGGTACACAAGTGTGCTATAAATCAGCCAGCAACGCAAGCCTGGATATTAAGACTGAACTTTGGAGTCATGAGCCGCAGCATTTATAAACAGCCTTTCAAACCTCAAACCCTATCCACAGTGAAGGGAAAGGAAAGAAAAAAAAGCCAGTGACTAAACCGTGTTTGTCCTTGTCCGAGGCAACTAGACAATTTAACTAAGGGGGGGGGGGTATGAGGCTAAAAATAGAGTCTGCTTTTATCGTGTTTGGGATCAGCAGAATCTAGGTTGCCAGTTTAGATAAGAGCGAGGGTTATAACAAGAAGGGATTGTGAGAGAAGGACAAAGGAAACGGACAGATTTACATTTTGTGGCGAGGCAAACTTTCAGTACAGGATTGGAAATGTACTGCAGGCATTGCATAACTGACTTTGCTGCTCTGTATTGTATACACCCCGTAACCTATGACATCACACATACGTGAGCTACAGAGCTTGGACTTCCTGTGTAGGCATGATTTGTACACAACTCAATGGAAGAAACCCATTTATTATTATTTTATGGCGATTGCACATTCGGTGATTGTTTATCAACTTCTGAGATGATGACAAGGTGACCATCTCAAAACTAGCTTAGCTGCAATTTGTTTAACTCTTGTATTTAAAGGCAGTGGACACTATAAAGACTAGCCTTCACAGTTGGTGTATCTCAACATGCATAAAATAACAAAACTGTGAAAATTTGAGCTCAATCGGTCATCAAAGTTGCGAGATAATAATGAAAGAAGAAAACACCCTTGTCACACGAAGTTGTGTGCGTTTAGATGGTTGATTTCGAGACCTCAAGTTCTAAATCTGAGGTCTCGAAATCAAATTCGTGGAAAATTACTTCTTTCTCGAAAAACTATGTCACTTCAGAGGGAGCCGTTTCTCACAACGTTTAATACCATCAACCTCTCCCCATTACTCGTCACCAAGAAAGGTTTTATGCTAATAATTATTTTGAGTAATTACCAATAGTGTCCACTGCCTTTAAGCCAGGGAAAAGAAAGGAAAAGTTTTCAACCAGCTTAAACGTTTCCTACGGGAAGTTTTTCAATTAATATAAAAAGATAAAAAAAAAGGGCTAAAAGTTAGAAAGTCAAAATCTGAAATATGGAGTCTTGATGGCATGCAACCAATACCTTGCTTCCAGTCATTGAAATACTGTGAATATACCCATGATGATTGTGAACTCAAAAAAGGTCCCCAAAAAAGAAAAAAGGGCACACTACTCTTGCCCAATGTCACTGCTCTTTCCGAACAAACCTAGTGCCCCATTTGAACCTGATTCCTTGTGTTTACTCGCCAGGAAAAAAACAAACCCCCTGAATAAACACAACTAACCAAGTACATAGGCTTGCGTCATCAGAACGCAAACCACAACCAAATAGTAAGTAGGTCGGTTTAAACAGAAAACCGCAGTCGTACTTTACCCCAAATTGTTGACAATGGAGCGAGGCAACAAGTCTAGTAAACCATGTAAACGGTTCTAGAATACGCCAGATGAATGATTAAACTTTGATCATGACGCGTAGCGCCGTACGCTGACTATTTACCCTCCCAGTAGAGGTCAGGGAGGTCCTCGTATAATGCAATCTTTGTCATTTCCCATTGTCTTGCTTATTTCAACAGGACCAAACTTATTTTAGATGTGTACCCTGACGCCTTTGGTCTTTATTTGCTTAAAACAATAGTTCCATGGCATCTACAGTGGCAGACCTCATTTTACAAAAGCGTTTTGTTAGAAGGTTGGTAATGGTAGCATTCTGAAAAAAATATTTCATCCGAAGTGCGCCCCATTAATAAGAAGTCAAGAGTCAAAAACTCTACTCCCCAAAGATCGCCTGCAAGCAAAGTTTGGAAATTTCCCTGTTTTTCATTTGAATGTTGCCTTCAATACGTCCAGAGATGTGGTTGGTACCCGCTACATAAGCGCACATGGATTTGACATTCTTTGTATAAATTTGGGTCCAGTAGAAAAAATTGATCTACAAGTCCTGATACAATACCCTGCTTCCATATTTAATGCAAATTGTATTCCAGCCAGAACACCCAGTGAACTTGTTTTCAAAGTTTTCTGCCAAGTTTTGTAGAACCCTGTTGTTTTCCTTGTTAATACAATTGTGGCACTTTTGCAGAGGATCAAGTTACCAAAGCAGTTACCCTTTGCTCTACATTGTACCATTCAAAAACCACCACGAGTAGCGTCATTCAAAAGGAGGTGGTAAAAATGCCAAAAATAAACCATTCATTTGTTACAGAAGACGTTTTACACTTCGCTGCTTCAGTAAAGATCGCTGACTTTGTGTCAACCTACAGGTTGAAAAGAGGAGACTGGGCTTATTCATAAATATCCCAAAATAGAACCTTCGAGAACGACTCTGCTAGGGTCCAAACGTCAGGCTGTTAACCATTTTGTTTGTGTTCTTACATAGTTCTTTTGGTCTATTGTCCCAAAATAGAACCTCCTAGCTACCTCCATGCTTCTACACATAGTATTTATAAATTTATCAAAGTGAGAGCTGGAAAATAAAGGGTCAGTGATCAAGGGGCACTTTTGCAGAGGTGCCAACATTTGCATCTTGCTATCAGGGAGAATTTGTCTGACAATCGGGGAGAAATTTAGAGTTAAATTCATCAACATAAAAGGGAAAAGGCAGGCCTTGAATTACCAAATTCCATGGTCGCAATTGCCCCTGGTTTCGGCCTCTGTGCCCCTTCAAAAGTCTCCCATAGACTGTAAGATTTTACACTGGACATTGATGGAAGTGCCCTTTGCAAATCGAAAATGACCCCCTAAAAGATGAAATTACAGGCCTGAAAAAATGTCCATCATCAAAAACACGTTCAAATCTGTTCATTGACATCAGAACACGGAAAGATTGGTTTATTTTCAAGGAACTTTCTGCAGAATCGAGGAGAGTTGGCAGCTCTGGTATTGCGGCATTGAGGCCTATATGCTTCAGTTTTGAAAGGGCAAGGGCACCAAGGCATTTTCTCCTTGGTGAAGGGCACCCTATGAGGAAATTAAAAATCTATACTCGAGCATTACAAGGGCACCAAGGCAATGACCAGGGGGAATCGAGGCAATTGCCTGTGTTGCCTCCCAGGTATCAGACCTGAGCATTCCCCCTCTTACAATACAGGCAGTCGTTAAGAATACTAGGTTGAGTCACCAGCAAGCAGCTCTGGCTACGGCTATTGCTGTTGGCTTATTCCTGGCCAAAGCCACTGCCAAAGTTGTCAGTGCGCGCACAACCTTACTCAACGACTTCCCTTGGCTAAATATAGCCAACATGACTTATGTATAACCATGGAGGTATATTATTAATAAAGACTCATGGTTGGAAGTTCCACTTTTGAGTCATGGTAGATGGGGACATAAATAGGACTGGTCAGGTGTCACGACGGCTGCCATCACAGCTTGCCATGATCAAGACCCAAATTCATAGAGCTGCTTAAAGGCAAAGTATACATTTGTTTTTTTAAATCCGTTCGATTTTCACATCTTTTACAAAGTAGATGTTTTTTACATGTACAACAATACAACTAGCATGTGAAAATTTTACTTCAAAAGGTGGTTGCGTTTTTGAGCCAAAGCTGAAAATCCGGAGCGAATACAATGTCCAAGCAGGAAGAAAAAAATCCTAATAGGAGTATATTTCTATCACAGAACATTACTGGACAGTAATGTATCTCAGATTCAAATGTTGGGGCGTAAATAAGGGAATCAATGTGTGGTGAAGAGGTTTTCAACTAGTGGTTTATTCCCAACGAGGCCTGGTACTTGATATTTTTACCGAGACGAAGTTGAGGTAAATTATCAAGAACCAGACCTCGGCGGGTTTAAACCACAAGTTGAAAACCCATTCAACACACTTTGATCCCCATTCATTAATACCTTTCGCTCAAAAATATCAACACTTTTTGGTCCAAAAGTAAAATAAATGCAAAAATTATAATTGTTCAATGATTTCTTTCAACAAAACACCCCTCCAGCTATTAAATGGTAATGCCCTCGGCCCGATCGGGTAAACAACTCCTCATAAGGGAATGCTGTGCGCGTCGCGTGTATCGCGTGATGTGGCACAACTGTTTCAGCCGTTGCTCTCGACCAATAGGAATGAAGAAACTGTCTTAAGCACAGGTGGTGCAAGCTCGCGTGTCACGCCCATGTTTCAACACTTTTTACCGATCATAAACAAAGGTTTATACACACCCACGTGACGCGCTCTCCACCAATAGGAATAGCGAAACTGTCTGAGGTATTTATGAATATCTTTTTACAGTAATAACCACATTACTTTGAAGAGCAAACATATCAGAAACTATTGTTAGCAAACACACGTAATTCTGTAATTCTGTAATTTTAAGCTGCGCCACTTCGAACCCGCCCATCCCCACTACCCAGACCCAAGTCCAAAAAGGCACTTTAAATAGAAATTTTGACTTTGTTATGGGGAACCTTATCTAATGGTGGAGTATGGAGTAAGTAAGACCATAACTGGGTTTGATGGAATGTCTTTGAGGTATATTTAGACTTGGGGACAAACCATGATACTGTTGGTATGTGATCTACTTTAGTACTGTACAATACAGTCCTTGCACTTCGCATTTACACCATTGTGGTATTTATAGACTTGGATCCTAGCCAGCGTGCTTCCATTCTAAACACTGACAAAGCAACAAAGTTCAACTACCATTTTGTGTTTGATTCTATTCTACATTATTAGTCTGCACAGGTAAACTGATTATTGTACTCGAACATGGGACCACAAGGCACCACCATAATCAAAAGCTTGGGTTGCCATTATGGTGTTGAAGTTTCCCAGAAAGTATCCCAGTAAATCACTTAATTAATAAGAATAATAATAACTGTATAATATAAAGCGCCAAAACTTGTGAAAGATACAAGGCACTGAAGAAAAAAGAAAAAAGGAAAACAAGACAGTTACTAAGACGCTGTTGACTTAAAGAGCAGCAAGGTTAAGAGTGTTATTATTACTACGGTTATATGCAAACATTTTTGCGTGTAACATATTTCTTACATTGCCCATGGCATTCGCACAAGACTATTTTCATTTTGAAACAGCATCATCTGTTTCGAAATTCATTCAGAGAAAAACAATTTAAAGCCAAGAGGTGTTCCGAGCCTTGCTCCGAACCCCTAATAACAACAACAAATATTGATGTAATAATCGGGTCATAGCACAGCAGGAAGATGATGGGATCGTTACGGTGATGATATAGGCATGGAATATTTCTCCAATCTGCCCCACACTACCATGCAGCTTTAAGGAATAGAGTACATGAAAATATTTTTACAACAAAATGAGGTTATCTACATTGCACTACTAACACACTTTTCCAAACAGTGGTGATGAGATACAGATAAATAACCACGAATAAGTGCATGTAGAACGATTAGACCACAGCATTATCCTCAACCTCGGCCTGGGCCCTGGCTTTTGCTTAGGCTCCATCATAAATTTTAAAGCAGTGTACATTTTGTCAGTGCTTCCAACTTCAAACAAAGTTTTCACTACTAACACACTACTAACCCACTTTTCCAAACAGTCGCAATGAGATAGATAACCATGAATAAACTAGTACGTTTAGACCACAGCATTTTCCTCAACCTCAACTTGGTCTCTGGCTCCTGCTTGGGCTCCGTCATCAATTTTGAAGCAGTATCCATTTGATACTGTGTTTCCAACTTCAAACAAAGTTGTCACTTCAATACTACTAACACATATAAGCCTACTAACACACTTTATCAAACAGTCACAATGAGGTAGATAACCATGAATAAACTAGTACGTTTAGACCACAGCATTTTCCTCAACCTCAACTTGGTCTCTGGCTCCTGCTCGAGCTCCGTCATCCATTTTGAAATAGTATCCATGTTTTAATGTGTTTCCAACTTCAAACAAAGTTGTCACTTCAATACTACTAACACATATAAGCCTTCTAACACACTTTATCAAACAGTCACAATGAGATAGATAACCATGAATAAACTAGTACGTTTAGACCACAGCATTTTCCTCAACCTCAACTTGGGCTCCGGCTCCTGCTTGGGCTCCGTCATCTATTTTGAAATAGTGTCTACGTTTTGTCTGGTGTTGTTAACTTCAAACAAAGCCTGGAACCGAAGACGGAGCCTAAGTGAGGTTTGGAAAAAATGCCCTATGGGTAGAAGAACAACGATAAGGAAATGTGCCACAAAAAAAAAAAAAACTTAAGTAATCTACTTACGATGTTATTAACTTCCTGCAGTCACAGAGAGAGAGAGCTAAGGCATATGGAAGTGTACTATACAGTGTCAACAGTTAAATCAATACGCCACTCGACTGTAAACCGAACCGATATGTAGAGAGCGATCCCAATCTACACGTACTTCACCGACACAACTCTGGCATAAATAAAATTCTCCGAATGACAGAGCCACCATTCCCATTCCCCCCTGAAGTTGCTTCCAGTCCGACAACGGAGAGCTGATTTGGCTTGCAACATCCAGAGTGGCCGCATTAAAATTTAAAAAATGGCTATTTTTATCGGCGGTCGGCAGGAAGCTGGCCTATTATTGGCAAGTGAAGAGCTATGAATGTAGACAAATGAGTTGAGCAGAGAGAGAGGAAGGGTGGATAATTCCAGCGGTCATCTTCCTCATCAGAGGATCTGCTCTAGCCAGCCGAGGCCTGGCTTCACTCAATCAGCTCGTCTAGTGCAACAAATATTTCACAAATTGCATTCATGGCGAATTCTTTCTTTTTCTCATCGAGAGGGGGGGGGGGGGGGGGGTGGGTCAATGACTGGACAGCCCCTACCCTTGGTTTTTAGTTTTTACCTTTAATATTTGTGGTTTGTTTATCTCGTTTATACTTCTGTTGTTTATGTGTTTTTGCAACACTCTCCACCATTTGCCCCATTGTATGCCCCCATCAACCGCAAACATTGCTTTATTTTCTTAGGCACTGTTCATAGGGGGGTCCGTACTTGTCAAACTCTGCTTTTTATGGGCCCCCTCCACTTCCATTTTCAAGTGATTTTTTGTTTTGTTTTGCTTTGAATTGTATAAATTGATTTACTAATTCTTTGCCTATATAGTCATTATTTCTATGTTTATGTTTCATTGTTTATCCTGTGTATGGAATGGAAACTGAATTAAATTGAATTGAATAGAAAACCTTTACAGGGAAAGAGTGAATACTTTGTACCGCACTGGATTCAACATCGTCGTTGACAAAACCGACTCTAATCAACTTCTTTCCTGCTCCTATTTTAAACTAGTGTTCTGAAGAACAAAATGATCTATCACTCTCACTCTTTCCAGGACATCTCGAAAGAACACCACGATCTTTAGGTTTTTTTCCCCCAAAAAAATAGCTTGCGAATTCAAACATGTATTTTCAGAAATCTTTAGTATAGGAAACCCCAAAATCTATACCACAGTATGTAATTTAACGTTGACACAAGCGACTAATATTCATTTGTTTCTCCTATAGTGATGTACATACTTCAAGAAAGGTTACAAAGATCCAACTAACATCTATTCAAAATTAAAACACCACAACCTTTACCCTTTTCCCAAAACAAGCATTCAACGAGTATTTTAGAAAACTCTCAAGTAAAAAACCCAACGACATCATCTCAGGCCCCAGAAATGACTGAAATTAATGTCAACACAAACGCCTTGAAAAATAATTTGTTTCTCCTAATTTCTATGAGCGTTCTTCAGAATGACATTTGTTAACAATTATTATGCCATGATGTTAAGTATTTAAAACCACAATGTGGGGGCAAAGTTCAAACACCTGTTTTAAGAAATCTCAAGTCTCAAGTCAAAAAAAACAAAACATTCTTACTCGCCAGTCACCAAAAAGTTTTTAGATTATTTCTGTTGTTAAGCCAACTCCCAAAGGCACTTTTAAACTTGAATGTAGTGCAAGGCAGTTTAATTGATCACTCTCTCTGTCTCTCTCTTCCCAGTAGATATTTAAAAATAAAACGAGAGGAAATGTTGTGAGAAAATTTGCACGATTTGTCGCCCCGGCTGTGGCTATAATTACATCTCGAGAGAGGATTACTCTGCCAAAGTTGGAGAAGTGCCTCTTGGTTCTGCCTCAGTATGTCGGTTGATATTTCCTCCCAGAAAACATACGTGGTCGTGACGACTAAATTTAGACTTTCCAAAAGCAGAGATAATGAGTGATTATTAAGTATCTACGTACATACATGTAGCCTTCGAGAAAGACTCTGCTAGAGTCGAAACGTCAGGTCATTAACAAATTTTTTACAGACATAGGACACAAGTCATGAGGAGGAGGGTGATAAAATACCTTGAGAACTCACTCCGCGGTAGTGAGGTTTATAAAGAGAAGTCCCCTCGATCCACTAAAGCTTAAAGGCAGTGGACACTAATGGTAATTACTCAAAATAATTATCGGCATAAAACTTCACTTGGTAACGAGTAATGGGGAGAGGTTGGTAGTATAAAACATTGTGAGAAACAGCTCCCTCTGAAGTAAGGTAGTTTTCAAGAAAGAAGTAATTTTCCACAAATTAGATTTGAGGTCTCGAAATCAAGCATCTGAAAGCACACAGCTTCGTGTGACAAGGGTGTTTTTTTGCTTTCATAGTTATCTCGTAACTCCGACGGCCAATCAAGCTCAAATTTTCACAGGTTTTATTATTTGATATGCATTTGTTGAGAAACACCAAGTAAGAAGACTGGTCTTTGACAATTACCAATAATGTCCAGTGTCTTTAAGTCCCCATCGATTTTCTACCTTCCGCCCAGGTAGTAGTTAATAAGTCTCCCAAATTTGTTCATTACCACACAATTTAGCGTGCCAACTGAAAAGGCTGCATTATTTTAGGATTTCTGGAAAATGACCAAGTGAGTTATAATACACTCCCTTTAAAAAATGAAGAAAAAAATTCACGGGGGCTGTTCGTAACCTTTCCGAAGCCTCTGATTCGAGACAGTGGGTACAGGGGAAAAAAAATATCAACCAACTAAAGCTGTTAAGTTCTTTAATTAACATACAATAGCGTGCCAACTAAAAAGGCTGCATTATTTTCGGTGTTTTTCTGGAAAGTGGCCAGGTGAGTTAAATCCAGGCACGTTAATCACGACGACACTTGACAAACGAGGCCTTTCTCCATAATGCCAGATACCTCCCTAAAAAAATCTAATTATCCCTGCAGTTCCACATCATCAGGACTGTATCACAACGGACGAAGAGATATACAAAGAGGGGTTAAAAAATATATAAAAAGAGAGAGAGAGAATGAAGGGGGTTTCGAAAAACTCTGCCTTGCATCGCCTGTTTTCATTACCATGACAACAGTAACGTAAACCGAAGGGCCAGTGCTAGAAAATGAAACCGTGTTTTGTACATTTACACTAACAAGTGTATTTATAGATGTTGCTCTGTCTGTCTATCTATCTCTACTGGATTCTCTTTCATTGATACTCAAGGGGGTCGTCAGAAGAGGGGGGGGGGGGTGTTAGGATGGAGTAGAGGAAATTTTGTTAGATAATCTGTTTGATGAGGACATTCCACTCATTACAGGGGGCTGGAGACGCAAACAATGGATGATCAGAACTGAACATCCATTATCCAAAAAAAGGAATTTGTTGAGATAAAGGCACTGGACACCTTTGGTAATTGTCCCAGACCAATCTTCTGTCTTGGTGTATCTCAACATATTCATAAAATAACAAACCAGTTTAGTCGTTGTAATGCGAGAGAATAATGGAAGAAAAAACACCCTGGTTGCACAAGCTGTGTGCTCTCATCAGATGCTTGAATTTGAGACCTCAGCTGATGTCTCTAATTCAATTCAAATAATTAAGTGAGAAAATACTTCTTTCTCAAAAACTGATACACAGATTGAGCCATTTCTCTCAATGTTTTATATTATCAACAGCTCTCCATTGCTCATTACCAAGCAAGTTTTTAATGCGAGCAATTTTATTTTGAGTAATTACCAGTAGTATCCAGTGCCTTTAAAGGCACTGTACACGTTTGGTAATTGTCAAAGACCAGTGTGCTAACTTGGTGTATCCCATCATAAGCATAAAATAACAAGCCTGTGAAAATTTGGGCTCAATTGGTCATCGAAGTTGCGAGAAAATTATGAAAGATAAAACACCCTTGTTGGACGAATTTGTGTGCTTTCAGATATGAATATAAGACTTCTAGCTAGAAGTTGAAGTCTTTTATTATTTTAGTGACAAATGACCTATTTCTCAAAAACTACGATACTTCAGAGGGAGCCGTTTCTCACAATGTTTTATATTATCAACAGCTCTCCATTGCTCGTTACCAAGTAGGTTTTTATGCTAGAATTTTTTTATTAGCAATTACCAATAGTGTCCAGTGCCTTTAATAAGCGTTTGGCTGGAATTTGTTTGTGAAATGGTTGGTGAATCTCACAGCCAGTGAGTTATAATACACTCCCCTTGAACAAATTTTAAAAATTCACGAAGGGCTGATTGTAACCTTTTCGAAGCCTCTGACTTGGGATAGTGGGTACAGGGGAAAAAATATACACAAATCAAAACTGCAGGCCTAAGTTTTGTTCATGTTAAAAATTTACAATAGCGTGCCAACTGAAAAGGCTGCATTATTTTAGGGTTTCTGGTGAATGAGCCAGTGAGTAATAATACACTCCCTTTAAAAAATGAAGACAAAAATTCACGGGGGCTGTTCGTAACCTTTCCGAAGCCTCTGATTCGAGACAGTGGGTACAGGGAAACAAAAATATCAACCCATTAAAACTGTAAAGTTCTTCAATTAACATACAATAGCGTGCCTACTAAAAAGGCTGCATTATTTTCGGTGTTTTTCTGGAAAGTGGCCAGGTGAGTTAAATCCAGGCACGTTAATCACGACGACACTTGACAAACGAGGCCTTTCTCCATAATGCCAGATACCTCCCTAAAAAAATCTAATTATCCCCGCAGTTCCACATCATCAGGACTGTATCACAACGGACGAAGAGATATACAAAGAGGGGTTTAAAAATATATAAAAAGAGAGAGAGAGAATGAAGGGGGTTTCGAAAAACTCTGCCTTGCATCGCCTGTTTTCATTACCATGACAACAGTAACGTAAACCGAAGGGCCAGTGCTAGAAAATGAAACCGTGTTTTGTACATTTGCACAAACAAGTGTATTTATAGATGTTGCTCTGTCTGTCTATCTATCTCTACTGGATTCTCTTTCATTGATACTCAAGGGGGTCGTCAGAAGGGGGGGGGGGGTGAAGGATGGAGTAGAGGAATTTTTGTTAGATAATCTGTTTAATGAGGACGTTCCACTCATTACAGGGGGCTGGAGACGCAAACAATGGATGATCAGAACTGAACATCCATTATCCAAAAAAAGGAATTTGTTGAGATAAAGGCACTGGACACCTTTGGTAATTGTCCCAGACCAGTCTTCTGTCTTGGTGTATCTCAACATATTCATAAAATAACAAACCAGTTTAGTCGTTGTAATGCGAGAGAATAATGGAAGAAAAAACACCCTGGTTGCACAAGCTGTGTGCTCTCATCAGATGCTTGAATTTGAGACCTCAGCTGATGTCTCTAATTCAATTCAAATATTTAAGTGAGAAAATACTTCTTTCTCAAAAACTGATACACAGATGGAGCCATTTCTCTCAATGTTTTATATTATCAACAGCTCTCCATTGCTCATTACCAAGTAAGTTTTTATGCGCGCAATTTTATTTTGAGTAATTACCAGTAGTGTCCAGTGCCTTTAAAGGCACATTACACATTTGATAATTGTCAAAGACCAGTGTTCTAACTTGGTGTATCCCATCATAAGCATAAAATAACAAGCCTGTGAAATTTTGGCTCAATTGGTCATCGAAGTTGCGAGAAAATTATGAAAGATAAAACACCCTTGTTGGACGATGTGTGCTTTCAGATATGAATATAAGACTTCTAGCTAGAAGTAGAAGTCTTTTATTATTTTACTGACAAATGACCTATTTCTCAAAAACTACGATACTTCAGAGGGAGCCGTTTCTCACAATGTTTTATATTATCAACAGCTCTCCATTGCTCGTTACCAAGTAGGTTTTTATGCTAAAATTTTTTTATTAGCAATTACCAATAGTGTCCAGTGCCTTTAATAAGCGTTTGACTGGAATTTGTTTGTGAAACGGTTGGTGAATCTCACAGCCAACAAATGGCAGATTGGGATTAGATTCAATCTGCACGTACACACAACAAACAACCTGATTTAGGGGTAAAAAAAAATCAAGGCAAATATGCTGGATAATCAGTACTCATTATTTAAAAAATGCAGATCATATTATTCTCAATTTTGAGTGAGCTCCAATCTAAATGTCAAGACCCAAAAGAAATTGGCTTTTCAATCAAACAAAACCAAACTGAAGCTTGAGGGTCAAAGTAGGCTTTTTCCAATATAATGACAGTTAGTATCCATTACTACTAAATGAACCCTGGGAACAGGACAAAAATTGAGGTGGGGGGCGGGGGTAGAATCAGAGTGGCCAACACTTGTATCATGTAATCATTATCACTTCAGTGCCTAATTTCATAGAGCTGCTTAGACACTGGACACAATTGGTAATTGTCAAACACTAGTCTACACAGTTGGTGTCTTGCTCTATGGTGTATCTCAACATATATGCATAAAATAACAAACCTGGGAATGTTTGAGCTCAATCGGTCATCAAAGTTGCGAGATAATAATGGCAGAAAAAACACCCCTGCACACGAAGTTGTGTGCTTTCAGATGCTTGATTTCAAGACCTCAAATTCTAAATCTGAGGTCTCGAAACCAAATTCGTGGAAAATAACTTCTTTCTCGAAAACTACGTTACTTCAGAGGGAGCCGTTTCTCATGTTTTATACTACCAACCTCTCCCCATTGCTCACTACCATGTAAGGTTTTATGCTAATAAATATTTTGAGTAATTACCAATAGTGTCCAGTGTCTTTAAAGCTACATGTAAGTAAGACAATAGGCTTTTTACCAACAACTAAAGTACAAGGGCTCACCTACTTACCGTGGTGTAGACTTATAGACTTTTCAGCCAATTTAATCACAAATTTTCTGATTTTTTCCAAGGGTCCAAACATCAGCAATCAGAATAAAGTACAGTAGGATAATATCATGTATAGTGTTGTAGTATTCTCTGTAGACAATAACAGACCTCTTCAAACTTTAGACAACCACTACTTAGTGAGTCGTTCAAATAAATACTTGATTGCTTGGCACCCCTGAACAAAAGGCATGACAGAATAGTGAGACCACCAACATAGGGCTAGATAACCCAGTTGGTAGAGCGCCGAAACGTTAATCTGGAGATCGTTGTTCAAGTCCCACTGACTCTAGTAAATTTTTCGTTGTTAAACCTCAAAGTAATATTTGATTGCTTACAATGGCACATAGTTTGCATACAAGTGTATTTAACAGCCCTTCCATGCCAAAACATGGTGTGTGTTTTTTTTTTATAGAAAACCATGAGAAAACCTTGTATAGAGATATTTACCATTATGCCATAAATCGGGATGAAAGTGTAATAAGAGGCCGAAATATGGCACGTTTTGTGTACATGTACGTAGTATGCTTTTAAAACTTTAGGAATAGAAGTAAAAGACCTACAATTTACTAAGAAATGATCTTATGAATATAAGAAACCAAAACTGTTGAGTTAGGCCATTTTGGCATGCAAGGGTCGCACAGTTCAAGGGTCGCACAGTTCTACCTACAATAGATGTGGAGCTGTATCTTTGAGTTGTCTGTGTACATACAAAAGCCATTTGTAAAATGTACACAACCATGATTCAACCAGGTACCTTGTGTAGGCCTACATGTTTGCACAGTGTCAATCAGTAATCAAGGGCTGCTTCCAAGAAACTCAACAAATCAAACAAACAAAAGACATTCCAGTTATTTTGCCGACGCCTGCCCGTGCGATTTCTTCTTTTGACAAAAATACAACACAGAGTAATAATGCAGGGAGGCCCCATGCCAGGTGTGTGCCTCAATCAAGCAACAACAACAGAAAAAAAAAAACACCAAGAGCAATGAGTCATTTACATGTAAGATCTCCACTGAAAAAGTAACAAGGTCAACGATATTTACTTGGCAAGAGCCTCATGAAGTTGATGTCATCTCTTGTAATAACCCCCACCTCAGCTCTCGCTGGCCACTCACAAATTTCCTGTTTTCTAGAAGTGATGCTGACGAGGTAACTCCCACATCAACACTCCGCCCACATTTCCTTTTTTAAACCTTTAAAGGCAGTGGACACTATTGGTATTAACTCAAAATAATTAGCATAAAACCTTACTTGGTAACGAGTAATGGGGAGAGGTTGATAGTATAACACATTGTGAGAAACGGCTCCCTCTGAAGTGATGTAGTTTTCGAGAAAGAAGTAATTTTCCACGGATTTGATTTCGAGACCTCAAGTTTAGAACTTGAGGTCTCGAAATCAAGCATATGAATGCACACAACTTTGTGTGACAAGGGTGTTTTTTTCTTTCATTATTATCTCGCAACTTTGACGACCAATTGAGCTCAAATTTGCACAGGTTTGTTATTTTGTGCATACATGTTGAGATACACCAAGTGAGAAGACTGGTCTTTGACAACTACCGATAGTGTCCAGTGTCTTTAAATTCTAAATGACAAACAAAATACTGTGGGAAAAACCACTGTACAAACGAATAAAAAAAATTAAAAAACATGGGCAAATGATCTACAAGAAAACTTTGACATCAACAGTTTGTTTCTTCTTTTGGTCCAGAGTGGAAAACGCTCTCAGAAAACCTGACATCAATCAGGCATGAAACCTTGCAATTGGAACAAAAAGTATGAAAACATTATTGAGTACGAAGGCTTCATTTAAAAAAATTTACATACAGCACATAGGTTTTTATAGGCTTTTCAGGCAATTTAAAAACAATTGCTGAATTTTCTGAGGGCGAGGAAAAAAAAAAAAAAAAAAATCAAAATAGGATGAATATTATGCATGATAAATTTGACATGCGACCAAGAACAACATCAAAGAAACTCCAACGTTATCTCTTCACCCCCCCACCAAAGAGGGGTGCAGACGCAACTATTGATCATGTTAAATCATACCTTTGTAAAAATCAACTGGTCACCTCCTCCTAAGAATGGGTACTCCTGACGAAACCAAGTATCGTATTAAGATTTGTTTACAGCACTAGAGCTCAGCAGGGATTTTCTGATGACAGCAAACACAACCAATCACACCCAAGCGTCAGAGAAGAGCGTCGCAAGCAAGTGAAGAATAAGAAGAAGAAGGAAAAAACCTCTCTTCAATAAGACGTGCGACAATGACAAGGAGAAAATATCATTAAGGAACCGAGGGACTCACAAGCGCCTCACTAACGATGGGGTCCGGATCAATGATGAAGCTCAACGTACGTACATGCAACCGGTCTCTCCTCTCCAGCTTGCAATTGGATGTTTGCGTCGGCCCTGCCGGCAGAAACCCGTCCGCCAAGAAACCAGAGCCGGGGAAGTTGCAGCAGCGTGATTTGTGTACGTGCACAAGTCATGCACTCAGGATGATCAAGCTTAGCTGTGGGCACCGAGCTATAAATAGGACGGCTCTGCAGTTTACTGTCCCCGGGCAGGGATAAAAATAGACATGATTGGACCGCTTCCTCTCTACATAGCTTGTTGGGTTAGAGAGAGATATCTGGAGAGATGTAGAGCATACAGCCAACGAATCGGAGAGGGGGGGGGGAGGGGATGGAAAATAACCGACGTTGGCAAAAACATAGTTGTTTGTTCATTGTGGGCCGTGCGTTGAGGGTTGGTACAATGCGTTTTAATTGCGTGAGTCAGAAAACAGGAATATTCCATTGTGAAAACAACAGCTTGGATACAAAAACATCCTCGGCGCAATTTTCCTCTGCGTGTTTTTCCCAAAGGGGTAGACCGAGGAAGACTTAATACATGGGTAGTCTGTGGATCAGTGAATTTCTCTTTTTATTACAAAGCTGTATTTAGCATTTGAACAAATTTGAAATTTTTAAACAAAGCTGTGTAATTAGCAAACAAATTGGCAAAGCACTGAAAAATCTTGGTCACCGGCCAAAACATAGGCCTAATCTATAACTTGTAGTACGTCCCCGCTTATTTGGCTTGGCAAATTAATTTGTTCAGCGGCAAGTTTTGTTTGCTTTAGCAGCAATAAAAATAAAACAATTAAGTGCACAACAGGATGCAATATCATAGAACAATTACAGCGCAAAAATTAGCAGGAAACCAGTCACAGGCTGACGACATGACTGAGTGATATGGTATTTGTTTTGGATGGTAACCTTATTAAAAAAAATGTTTTGACTTCAGATCAACTTCACAAAATCTTGGGACACAACTATTTATCATGCCCAAGATTTCACACTAGGACTTTAAAAACCAAAAATAAACACCAAATTAAAACAAAACAAAAATTCTGAGGACCTTGTTCAATTCAGCGTGCTTGTGATAAACTTCCAAAATTGGGGGCCAGATTCCCCCTATAATTGTAAGTTTTTTAAAATCTGGAGAAAAAGCCTACGTACATGTACGTACCTGCAACAAATTTGTCTGTAATAACAACATTCTCAAAATTGTAGACGTGATTATTGCACGCAATCGATACGTCAATCGGCAAAACATGTCTAATTTACTTGTTTTTTTCCCCACGAGTTTAATTAAAACAGGGTATACGACAACAGCTTCTAGTCCACTCGTACATTAAAAAATACCTTGTACATGTCTATGTACAGGTGGTTGGGCTAACCGAGTCTGAGATCATACATAATGCATGTGTGCAATTCTACATGCATTGCAAATAAATTAATGAAACCAATCCATTTTCATTGACTTTAACCAACGAGGATACAAAATAATGACGCCATCAGCTGCACGGAGTATAAAAGTTCCAACCTACAACGAGAAGACTTTGCTATTAATAGACGCAGCTCTATGCATTATGAATCTTCAATAACAGCCCCCATCCACTGCACACTGGATCCGTCTATTTATAGGCGCCGAGTAGAGCACGAGTTTTAGACAAACACAATTTCTTGCGTGACCAAAAATAAACTGAAATGAAGACGGGTCTATTTTTGGGAGCGAAGGATATTGAAAGAGAGAGCTGCGGGGAAGAAGACTGAACGAAAGAAGGGGGGGAGAGCGGAGACTTCCCCGCTCCGTTGTACAAAAGGATGGGTTTGATTTACGCAAGTCAACACTTAGTAGACGGGTTTCCTAATAGAATAAGGGGAGGTGTAAGTCAAAACATGTGGGAGGATGAGGGACTAGACACAGGAAAATCCTTCAAGAAAAATACTCTTTTAGACTTAATTAAAGAAGAAGAAGAAAAAATAGCAGGCTGCTTTTTTTAGGAGGGGGAAATGTTTTTTCAGACAACCTCAAACATGTAGACGTACAACCACACACAGTTTAAAAAACATGTAGGGGTGGTCAAACTCTAACAATTATCTAGCTATACAAAAAAAATTGTTGAGGGGGGGACATGCAGCAATTATTGACCTCGCAATTTTATTAAATTTGGTAAAATCATTTATTTTTTGTCAAGACAGTACAATAAAAGTCACATGTGGAAGTTTCAGTTGAATACAGTCATTGTTTTTGAGAAAACAGCAGACAAGTTTTACCAGGACATTGAATCGATCCACGTCTAGCGATGCGACAGCGGGTACCAAACGCATCGCTGATCGTAAAGAGGGCAGCATTCAACAGACACTATGAAATTTCCCAAAGTTGTCTGCAGGTGATCTTTGTACAATACTTTTATTGATTTTGCATGATGCTTACAACCAGTACCTACTACAATATACAACAAGTAAGATTTGGAGAAAAAAAATCACACAATTTCTTGTGTAATTTCATACCCAAGTATGACCCTAAAAAAACCGACATGGGTGACTGTTTTGAGCAAGAAGAGTACATTGTTTTGTGACTCTTAAGCACCAAAGGGGAGCTAAGCACAACAAAATCATACCAGAAAATGGTTACCAGCCAAAATACAATTCCTCTAGCGCACAAGCTTGCTGGTACAATCCTGCTAATTGTTGCTAAACAGAAACTTTGTAAGCAATATTTTCTGCTTAATCAGCTCTTTGAAATTGAGCCCCGATTACCAATTAATCAGCCCCCCCCCCCTCTCCCACCTTCCATTATTCCTAGAAACATGACAACTGTAAACAAGTGTTAGAGAAAACAGCTGATGTCAGTGTTATAATCTTGTTAATCCCATACATCCTACACACATGAACGCGTGTTGCATAAATATTTCCATGTTCACGTACACTAATGAGTGGTGTACAAACGCTTCCATTGGGAACATAATATGATGTTCATGTACAGGGAAAGATGTCAGATTGTAGCGTTTAAAGTCAAGCTGTCGCTGTGCTACATGAACAGTATGATACAGTACATGTATGTACACAAGGCAAGCAGTTGAGATCATGTAACTTGCATTTATGTGATGTACATTGTGTTTGTGAAACAGAAGTCATTTAGCTACACGTATAACAGGCATCACTTTTTGTTCACTTGATATTTAGCCTGATGCTACTGTATGATGTGATCTGAATTGGGCCCCTCTGTACCGGCCCAATTTCAGTGTTTTTTTTTTTTAAAGAAACGAAGAAAATACTTCTTAAAAAATCCCTGCTTAACAATGAGCAGTGCGCTTGGTGGCAGCAGAGGCGTAGAGCCGTCATGTGGGGGTGCACAAGACTTTGGCCCTTTTCCAAGCGACTGGTATTGGCTTCAGGCTTTGGATTCAATCTTTGGGGCTTTGAATCCGCGAGGCTTTGGCTTTTACCAATCATAAATTGTACACGTCACATGGTATTTTGGCTGGTAACCTTATTCTGGTTAGCATAATTGTGCTGTTCTTAGCCGGCTCACTTACTTGTTTTGTAACTTGTTTGTGCTTTTGAAAGCAGATGAAATTAGGCCCAGTAGGACTTGAATTTCAATATTGATGGGGCACAGCAATTTTCCTCTGGTTCCAGGGCACTTTGTGTGAGGAAAATGCTCTACAGGGAAAATTGTATTGATGGGAACTTTACAAAGGCCACCACAGCAAAAGCACAGGGCACAGCGTCTCAAAAGTCTCCCATTGTTGTGGGTGCCGTAGTTTGATTGAAGGCCTGTGCATGCCTGTTATTTTGCTTTTGAAAGAGCAAGAGCACCAAGTTGTTTTCTCCTCGGTAAATTGCACCTCTGGGAGGAAATTGTACTTAGACTAGTTCATGGGGCAACGAGGCAATGATATGGGACAGCGGAGGCAATTGCCCCGATAAAGTATCAATCAGGCCTACCTGTACCTACTATGCTTTTTTGAAATCATCCGTCACACTGTCAAGCGATCAAATGATCTATTTTAAAGATGCTATGTCAAATTTACCTATTGAATTTTAAATCAAAATTTTTGGGTCAAATCGGCCAAAAA
Organism: Asterias rubens; assembly: GCF_902459465.1. Taxonomy (NCBI): domain Eukaryota; kingdom Metazoa; phylum Echinodermata; class Asteroidea; order Forcipulatida; family Asteriidae; genus Asterias; species Asterias rubens. Next base: position 5,815,566 of record NC_047076.1, read on the forward strand.
TCTGACATACATGTAGCATCTTTAAAGTTCAATATCTTCAGTGTGGGTTTCATATATATATATCAACAAATAACTTAGCACCATGCCAATTTTTTTCAAACAGAGACCCCAAAATGGCGCAGAATGTATTAATAACAAAAAGAGCGCACGCTTCCGTCCTTGCCCTTTCCATAACAAAAACGAAAGTCAACGAACTTCAAAAACTCATCTCACAGTTTAACATCTCCGAAATGCGTGTAAGACAAAAATAACCCAAGGTTGTTACTAACCCGCAATAGATTGATTGATTTTTCCTTTTAATTGGTTTTCCACCATAAAGCCTCTTCGCCTGAGGGTGTGAAGAACAATAACTACCACGGGGTAAACCCCCCATCCCCCATGACAGAAATCATCCCTTATAGCAATGTAATTTGCGAGGGCTGTATGAAACTGAAAAGAGGACTCCCAGTGGACAAGTTTCTTAAACTCGCCTGCGTTCATGTCTTGCTTCAATAGAAACGACTGTACATGTAAGTTTTTATTGCAATGTTTTTATTCTATTAACAAAAAATTTTTTTTTTGGGGGGGAGAAGATCTCTTATCAAAATTGAACAATCAAAATGTGCAGAAACCTGAAAGAGGAATCCAACTAAATGAGATTGGATTCCACTTGGCAAAAGAGGGCGCCAAACAAGTACAGTAACTGTAGTCAACAACAAAATTACTCACAAAAGTTGCATCCTTTACAGAATACACCAAATGTGCCGACAAAGAACACAAATTGTTCCACAAGCAGACTCTGTTAATAAAAAGCAAGTAACAAAAACTTAGCGTTTCTGGATTGTACTCTACATACTTATGCTGCACCCTAAAACTTTGCAAAAAAGTCAGGTACCTGTTTTGGTACGATGAAGATCAGTATTCACTATTTGTATACATGCAGACATGGGAACGCATGTTACCACGGTGGCCAGATAAAAGGTCGATGAACTTCCCTCGTACCTGGTCAAATTAGGCAAAAGCGACAAACAAATCCATACGGATGCAGAAATGCTTGGTGTCGGATATTGAACATGATGAAACGCCACAGGGGGCATCTCTCTACTCTGTTTGGACATTATCATTAAAAATAGAAACAAGTGTTTTGGTTTGTTTTTTATCTGTCACAAAAGGATGGCTCCGGGCTGGACAGGTGCAGTGACATATTACAAACAAAGGACAGCGTGTCGCATCCCTAACATCATTAACGATATCTTTACAGATTTCTGTCAGTTATTCATAATACTTGTAAGATGAATTGAATTATTTTAGTCATGAAAATAAATAATAGTTTATAAATGATACAATATTGTATGTCAATTCTTTGGACAGGCTTAAAATATATGTGAGACCAAATCCTCAATCACCACACACACTTTAAATAGACCTTTTTATGTATTGGCGTCATCAAGTCGATATTGAAACAATGGTAGCGCAGAGATTTGTAGGCGCAGCCATACGGTTGGCCAATGAATAACCTCTTTAAGACTAACTGGGTTGTTTTGACAATGTGTGTTCTGCACAAACAATTCAAGATTAGTTCAACTTTGAAGCTTCAATCGAGAAAAACATGGGCAGGCCTCGATCGTAACAACAACGGCCCACAGAGATTGCCGTGGTGCCCTGTGCTTTTGCAGTGATGCCCTTTGCAAGGTTTTCCTCATAGAAGTACTCCTCACCAGAAGAAAATTGCTGTACCCCTCCAAGAGCCAAGTTCAAGGCCTACATATACATCTTATGTAGGTGATTGGTCGGGGTCTTTTAAAATGCTACTCACTTACTTTGACATTATTTCGGACAATAACTGTGTATGACAAGACACAGCCGTAACTGTATCTAAAAAAGAAATTCTCTCACCTTACACTCAAAACCACTACCTACAACAATTTCAACCAAACTTCTTCATACTTAACAGATTTGACAAAAAATACTCACCCCTTGGCTGAGACATCTTCAAGACGCTGCCTCAGAATCTTCGCAATCCAACAAAACAAAAAGACGCCACAGGAGCAGGTCAGCGTAAAAAAAAAAACGCAGAGTGTTTAAGATGAAATTCGTCTCTCACTCTTTGTCTTTCCCCCGTTTGTTTTTGACGAGATTAGCCAATCTCCTTAGTGCTTCATCTCAGGCTGAACGCTCTCTGGAGGACCATTTCACTGCTCTTTGGAGATTACGCTGGTGTTGTAAAACTGCAATGTAAAAAAATAAATAATAATATGCAATGTAATTGTAATCGTTCAAAACGAAAAAGGGAAATAACCAATCATCCGTGGAATACATTGAATCATTATCTGACAGCAACTGTAAGAATCTGGCTCATAATTTTAAAAGACTGGCTTCAACGGAATTATGGCAACAAGTGATCTGTGCTGAAACTCATTTAAAATGTTTACAATCAGTAAGAAAACCGAGGTCACTTGAAACAAATTTTAATTGTAAAAAAAAAAAAAAAAATTCACAAACATCGTCATTCAATGCTTTTCAGAAAGATTTGTGGAAAGCGCCGTTACGTCATCACCCATGTTATGTAATTTGTGGGAGCTCCGTTTTGTATCAGCCATTTTTTTTCTTTTGCAACATGGGGAACTAAGAAACATCAATTTGAACGACAAATTGTCATTTTGATTAATGCCATCGATGGCAACAGTGTAGCTAGTTTGTCAAGACCTTGACGTTAGGGGCTTATTTACTGATAGATGAAGTAATGTAGTTTTCGAGAAGAAGTAACTTTCCAAGAATTTGATTTTGAGACCTCACATTTAGAATGCGAGGTCTCGAAATCAAGCATCTGAAAGCACACAACTTCGTGTGACAAGGGTGTTTTTTCTTTCATTATTATCTCGTAACTTCGACGACCACAGGTTTCCACAGGTTTGTTAATTCCCATAGGTTTGTTATTTTATGCACATGTTGAGATACACCAACTGTGAAGGCTAGTCTTGACAATTACCAATAGTGTCCAGTGTCTTTAAATAGCACTCCCGTTTCCCCACTAAACTTTCTAACCGCCACACCCTGAAATCTAAATCGACATTAGTCTGACCCCTTTTTGGTTACACTGAGAAGTAGTAATGACTATTGCTGACGGCATACAGGTAACATGACCAACATGGCTGTTGCGTTATAAAATACTATTGCAAACAATGACAACAGAAGGGAAAAACCTGTTCACTCTCTGCCTATCCCCAATGTCAAAAGCCACAGTCTATTTTAAAGCTATTGATGTCATTTCTCAAGGAATTTCACAAGACCACAGGTTGTAACAATTGCGGATCTTGCAACTCACAAAATATCACCTTACATTGTGGGTCTCAAAGATTGTAACTGCACTTTGTTTTATGTGTTTCTCAGTCATATGTAGTACATTATCGCAAATATGACGCGATATGTACGTGAACATTTTACCTACATGTACAGTATGTACAATGTACACAGTTCTGACCGACCCACCCAAAATGGTTAACTTCAAATTTATTTTTGCAATTTTTTTTAAATTCTGAATCATTCTTTCAATTTTCAATTATTTTATTTGACCCTCGCAATCATATTTTCTAGGGAAAAAGACCGAATCATTCAATAAACCCATCTGTGCCAAATGGCCAGTTCTTTTAAATGTTCTGCTGGCTTTACCCCTTCTAAATACACTGCACTTTGGAACTCCCTGCCTGTATCTTATTTTCAAACTTCTTGCAATCTATTCCAGTTCAAGAAAAATATGAACGTCTTATTTGTAGCCAGTACCTGGCCCAATTTCATAAAACCGTTAAGCACGAAAATTTGCTTAGCCTGAAATTTCTTCCTTGGTAAAAACAGGATTACCAACCAAATGTTCATTTGTTGCATATTGCTTGATACTGGAATTCAGCTGTTGTTTGCTAAATCCTGAAAATCATGTGGGCATTTGGTTGGTAATCCTGTTTTTACCAACTGACCAAGGAAGAAATTCCATGCTAAGCAAACTTTTGTGCTTACAGGCTTTTTGAAATTGGGCCCTGGAGTTGCCATCCACCCAGCAACTTGCATTTGAACAATTTTAATGGAAAATTCAAACAAGGGTTTTCCTACAGATACACGTATCCTGACAACACACCACTGTCCCTCGCATCCTGTAGTCCTATTACATTTGTACATTGTTCCTACTTGTGTACAGGCAGGCTGCAAAGTCCAAACACAGTACATACACATGTAACAAATTTAATTTAGCAAAACATAATTCAGAGTGAAAATTGAACACACACACATTTAATCCAGCTTCAACAATTACTTGTGCATCTCTGTGACTTCTTGGAAAAGGGGAAGTTTCAGCAGATGATGAAAGGCTACATACAACATGGCCCCCCCCCCTACCACAACACTAAACGGAAACAGGAATTAGGGCATTAAAGGTACATTCATAAATACCCGACAGTTTCGCTATTCCTATTGGTGGAGAGCGCGTCTCATGGGTGTGTATAAACCTTTGTTTATGACCAGTAAAAAGTGTTGTAAAAAGACATTCAGAGTATACTGATTGAAACGTCGAGTTGTTACCACATGACTGTTCTCTACATTACTTTCACGTACACCTTTCACGTACAAGGTGTTACTGAAATTGTTCGCTACTCGTTTAAAGTCACCTGGAAGTGATATTTTTTCAAAATAAAGCTTTTGTCACTAATATATGTGTTTTGATGAGTGGAATGTGAATAAACAGTTAACTAAGGTTTTAAAAAATCAGTTCTTATGTTATTTACAAATTTAAGAGTAGACCCTGACCCGAGAGGGCGCTGTTCGTGACGTCAATCGAGGCAGACTTCCTGTAATGCGTAGAGTAAACACAATAGCAAAGTACATGTACGGACCAAGTCGTGAGTTTGTACGTTTAAAAAAAAAAAAAAAATTTTTTTTCCGGCAATGCCGACCAGATGTATTGCTGCTGAATGCCGAAAAACACTTTTTGAAATGTACCAACTCACGACTTGGACGTACATGTACTTTGCACGTGTGTTTACTATACGCATTGCAGGCAAAGTCTGCCTCGATTGACGTCACAAAAGGGGTAGGCAGAGTTAGCCCCCCAAACAACTTTATATATTTTTTAAACATATAAATCGTGACAAACAATTACTAAAAAAATTGTTTTATTGTTCGTAAGCATATACTCTTATGTTTGAAAGAAAACAAATTCTATTTCCAGGTGACTTTAAATAAATTACGTATATTCGTCTAAAAAAAATTCACAGGTAAAACTTACAATTGTACATTCAAGTACAGTGAGTACCTGTAAAGTCCTGTAGGCATGTAGGGTACAGAATCTAGGTAGTAGATTTATACAACTATTGATACATTGCCCAATTTCCTGCTAATGTACAAGGAATATGAAGCGGAAGGAGTTCACTCTCACTGAACAAGGATGTCCCGGACATTCGTTTCATTCTCCTCGTACCCCCAGATGGTAAAAGCATCGTACCTGGTGCCTGTTAAAGGGGTTTGGTACCTTTTGTAGCTCAAGTTTTTAGTCCAAGACATGAATCCCTACTCACTGTGCATGGAGATAATTTACCTGTAAACCTGTAAAAGGTTCAGCAGCATTTGTCATTACGTTTTTTGAAAAAATAGGTTATTTTTCAGGAGAGTCGCGAAAATATGTTGTAGCATGCTAAAATAGTTTCTGTAAATAAAATTGTTTTACTAATTTCTCAAAAACTACAGCACCTCAGCTAACTGGAAGCTTTCTATCATCATTATGTTTAAACTTTTGTGTTGTGTGTCATGCAAAGTACCAAACCCCTTTAAGGACAAGGCAGCTTTATTCCCTCATAGCCTTATAACCTCTATAAAGGAGACTTACATTTCCACTGGAACATTTCAATGGGCACTGGACACACTGTTGGTAATTACTCAAAATAATTACTAGCATAAAAACTTACTTGGTAATGAGCAATGGATAGCTGTTGATACTTTATAAAACCCTGTGAGACACGGATTCCTCTGAAGTATTAGATTTTCTTTAGATTAGGTTATTTCTGAAGCCTTTTATTATGCATCTGGAAACGCAGATTTTACGCAACATGGGTGTTCCTTATCTTTCATTAATCTCTTGCAATTTTGATGACCAATTGAGTCAAAATTTTCACAGATTTGTTCTTTAATACACATGTTGGGATACACCAAGTGAGAATCCTGGTCTTTGACAATAACCAAAGGTGTCCAGTGCCTTAAAGGCAAGGCAGTTGGAGTTTTGGGCTGTTTTTTTTTTTTTGGGGGGGGGAGGGTGGCAAGTTTGATAAAATACAGTATACTTGCTTACTGCCGTACTATTCACTCCATCTCATATAGATATCTAAGAACTACGAAAACATGCAAGAGCATGAAGTGGGTTTTTGTTATCACCCAACAAGGGACCTCTATTACTTCTCCTCTGATATTTTCCTTTCAAGTCATCCGAGAGATCGCTAACGCACAAGGAGGAGAATCTTTACAAAAATATAAAAAAACTGTCTGAGAGAGAGCGAGAAATTTAAGACTTCTCACTCCCTCCATGGCGGGTCACTCTTTACCACCTTTCGTGTACACAAGTCAAAAGCAGTGAGCGTTCTTTTGTATGTGCCATTTAGGGTGATTACAACGTAGTATCCCAGAATACATTCCCCCGCACTGTGAGTGGATTGGCTACACGTTTGTAATCGAGAATGAAATGGACTGTTCTATAAACAGTATATGTTTACCGTCATACGTGTACTTTTTTATATTTTTACTTGGCCTGACAGCCCTGACGGCAGTGCGTCAGTCCATGAGGCAAACAGGGAAACAAGTGTATGGCATTTTAGTATGATACAAAGGGGAATTGAAATGTGTCTGTGAATTCATCTTTGAGAGGTTTATGATTTATTTTAAAAAATTCAAAACTTTGCAGTCCAACGACTAAGTTGCACTTTGAATTTACAATTTTAAACAACATTCAAAATGCACAATATATAATAAACAGATTAACATAAAACAAAAGGGCATGTCTGCTTTCATTTTAATCAAAGGGCACTTCAAATTGGATTTTTTTTTAGAGCAGTGGGCAACTATTGAAGGGGCACCAAGGCCAAGGTTAGGGGTATAGAGACCACGATAGTCCCAGGTCTGGTTAATACGTTTATCTAATAGCGGCACTTTCAGCATTTTCCATGAAAGTCTTACCTTAAAATAAAAGCTTTTAAAGCAAATCATTTGTTTGTGTCATCAACGAGATCCCCAAATACTCAGGGCTTGAAATAACCAACTGGAGTACTGACCAAAGCAGGCCTGATACTTCATGGACATTGCCTTAGTGCCCTTGAAATGCTATCAGTAGACAATTTCTTCATACATGTAGGGTGCCTTTTACTAAGCAGAAAATGCCTTGATGCCCTTGCCCTTTCTCAAACGAAGCATACAGGCATGCCAGAGTCTAGTAACTTTAACAATATTAGTCTTGCACATATTCAAACATAACACGGACAAGTCCACTAGCACTTTGGTCCCCTACACATTGCTTCAACGCGTGAACGAAATGTAACTCCCCCACTTTAACAGAACCTAATATTTGAAAACGCACAAGACTTGCACAAACTTTCTTGTCTTCCCAAAGATTCTAAAGGCTTCCAGTTCCCCCAAAAGCTTCCCAGGATCTTGTAGCAAGATTTCTTAGGTTTGTTCCCAAGATGCTCTATATTCATCTTCAGTTTTTCAGGGCTTTCTTCATCGAGATTCTTCCGGAACCTCTCCATATCTCTCAGAGTTCTTCCCCAGACATGCCAGATCTCTCGATAATGAGACTGAATGCACTAGGCTCGCTAGTTCATCTTGAGGGCATGACAACTGCAATCGTATCCACCGCATTATCTTCTGGATGTTTGTCCGATTTTTAAAGACATTTCATTGAACAACCTGGAGCACTTTAATATTCTCTGACACAACTAAATCAAATTCTTAAAATAAAATTGTAACAATAAGAAGAAAAGTATTCACACCGCCATTTTATTTTTGCATATTGGCCAGAAATGTTCGGGCATCGACTTACTCCAAGTTGGCTATAGGGAGTCGCACGGGTTACCCTGTGGCAATTTGGCAAACTGATTTCTTTTAACTTTGAGTCCGAAAGCATCCAACTATTAACGCCATCACAGGGACGTGTTGAATTCCTAATAGAAACAGAAATACAATCGTCTTCGTTCTCCTCCGGACTATCTGAGGGGGAAAAAATTATAATTCTTCAGACCCTAGTGGTTTCAAACTCTCCTCCGCTGAGAAGCGCAATCAGTAGATCTGATGGTAATAGGATCCAAAAATCCTAAATATAGCCGTTGACATTTCGGAGGGTTCCAGATTAAGTCCCATAAATAGCAGGCAGGAGATGAAGTGAAGTGTCGCTATAATTGTGTAGGCTTCAACACACTGGAAGGAAAAAATGCAACGCAGAAGTGAATGGAAGGAACATAAAGGTGACTCTACACTTTAATTCACAAGCATCAAAATTACACACGGCACCCACAGCAATTGCCGTAGTGCCCTGTGCTTTTGCTGTGGTGCCCTCTGCAAAGTTCTAACACAAATTTACATTTTCCTCATAGTAGTAACACTTACAGCAATTGCTGTGGTGCCCTGTGCCTTTGCTGTGGTGCCCTCTGCAAAGTTCCAATACAAATTTACATTTTCCTCATACATGTAGAAGTGCCACCCTCAGTAATTGCCGTAATGCCCTTTGCTTTTGCTGTGGTGCCCTCTGCAAAATTCCAATACAAATTTACATTTTCCTCATACGTGTAGAAGTGCCACCTTCAGTAAATGCCGCAGTGCCCTGTGCTTTTGCTGTGGTGCCCTCTGCAAAGTTCTAATCCAAGTTTACATTTTCCTCATAGAAGTGACCTTTACAGCAATCGCTGTAGTGCCCTGTGCCTTTGCTGTGGTGCCCTCATCAAAGTTCCAATACAAATTTACATTTTCCTCATACGTGTAGAAGTGCCACCCTCAGTAATTGCCGTAGTGCCCTTTGCTTTTGCTGTGGTGCCCTCTGCAAAATTCCAATACAAATTTACATTTTCCTCATAGAAGTGACCTTTACAGCAATCGCTGTAGTGCCCTGTGCCTTTGCTGTGGTGCCCTCATCAAAGTTCCAATACAAATTTACATTTTCCTCATACGTGTAGAAGTGCCACCCTCAGTAATTGCCGTAGTGCCCTTTGCTTTTGCTGTGGTGCCCTCTGCAAAATTCCAATACAAATTTACATTTTCCTCATACATGTAGAAGTGCCACCTTCAGTAAATGCCGCAGTGCCCTGTGCTTTTGCTGTGGTGCCCTCTGCAAAGTTCTAATCCAAGTTTACATTTTCCTCATAGAAGTGACCTTTACAGCAATCGCTGTAGTGCCCTCTGCTTTTGCTGTGGTGCCCTCATCAAAGTTCCAATACAAATTTACATTTTCCTCATACGTGTAGAAGTGCCCTCTTCAGTAATTGCCGTAGTGCCCTTTGCTTTTGCTGTGGTGCACTCTGCTATGTTCCAATACAAATTTTAATTTTCCTCAAGTGCTAAGAGGAAAAAGAGCGCAGTTCAAGGATTGTATTCAGAATTGGTAGAGCTAACAAAATAGTCACAGACAGTGTTCATGTTTTGGGTGGTCAACCATTAACAAACCTGTGACAATCTTGCAAGTCAGGATGCATACAAAAATGCATTCTCCAGAAGACGATCAGAGCATACTGATCGAAACGTCGAGTTAATCCAACGGTTCTTTTCAGAACCACCCCAACTCATTTAGAGAAAGTCATTACATGGTGTTACCGCAAACTCTTCTATATCGTACAAAAATAGTGAAAAACCAGCACAATTTTCCGCACATTAACAAGTTGTTTAAACGAAGGGAGACTTGAGATCAAATTCGCAAAGAAGATCATAAAAAAACACATTAAGAATGCCCCAAGTTCCACAGTGATGGACTTTTGTAAAAGTTAAGTTCACCAGTGTAAATGCTGCATCTATAAGTGTGACTCCTTGAAGTGAAAGCACATTCCCAACGTTGCCGATAACTGATCTCAGATGTGCCATACGTGTACTCCAGCACTTTTTGTCAAACAAAAACAAACTGAGTGCACAATCAACAAAAACAAACTCGAGTGCAAACGTTTTGGGCTGCATATATCCGCCTCAATTTAAACCGGGGGTTGGCGGTCATCTTGCAGGCCTGGAATTACACGGAGGTCAATTCATGGCCACTGTTGCCCTAGTGACCTATAACAAGTTGCCCATAGGTTTAAAGACTTTACAATGAAGTGCCCTGTGCAATATGTGAAATGGCCTTGCCCTGTCAAAGATGAAAATCAAGGCCAGCATTGCCAACAAAAATGTGTGCAACGAGGACAAATCAAAGATGAAATCTAGGCCAGCATTGGCGACAAAAAGGTCTGCAACTAGGACAAATTAGGACAAGGAAGGAGGCATGATGAAATAATGGCTATTCCAATTTCAGGGTAGCACTTCAAGACTTTAAAGATTTCAGGGAGCTTCTGGGAGCAGTATCCTCAGTATCTCTGGGAGAAGTACGAAATCAAATACGGATTTCTCTACATATAAAGACACTGGACACCTTTGGTAATTGTCAAAGACCAGTCTTCTAACTTGGTGTATCTCAACATGCATAAAATAACAAACATGTGAAAATTTGAGCTTGATTGGTCGTCGGAGTTGCGAGATAACTATGAAAGAAAAAACACCCTTGTCACTCGAACGTGTGTGCTTTCAGATGCTTGATTTCGAGACGTCAAATTCTAAATCTGAATTACTTCGTTCTCGAAAACTACATCACTTCAGAGGGAGCCGTTTCTCAGAATGTTTTATACTATCAACCTCTCCCCATTACTCGTTACCAAGTGAGGTTTTATGCTAATAATTATTTTGAGTAATTACCAATAGTGTCCACTGCCTTTAATGAAGAAATTAATAGGTGATTTCTTCACCAGGCAGGCATAAACACTCTGTAATTTCTCATCCCAGTTTAAACCCCTGATCGGCCCCAGTAGTGAAACACTTGCTCGATGATCATTCATTTACATACATGTAGGACACAGTGCTCCACACAGCATGACTACAGTATCTGTTACCAACCATGTACATATATACTGTACATGCTCACAGTACAATCTGAATATCATCAGACTCAACCAGATAACAACACAAACCTTATTAAATTATTTAAAGCGTTCTAAAAATAGATCACACTACTTTCTCTTCCTCGTTGCTGCGAGCCGTGGCATATCATTTGCATTTGGCAGCCATCGGAAAAAGGAAGCATGCGAGGTTAAAATAACCACCGATTTAAATAAATGTTCAATCAGCAAGCTCTGTGACAGTTTAAAAGCACTGCTGGACACCTTTGGTAATTGTCAACGAGAGATTTTAACATTGTACACATCGGCTGCTCACGACAGTCCCACCCAAGTAACAAAAAAACTGTGGATGTTTTTTTTTTTTAACAGAACTCGGTTAGTGCACAGTGCTTAACACACATTGGCGATGCGTAAAGACACTTACAGTACCCTCGATGCCTGTTATAACTCTATTAATATATAAATTAAAAATGTAGACCAAGTTCAAATTCATAACATTCGTACTGTACCCATATGTATATCACAATAATGAAATGGTTCACACAAAGTAATTAAGCACAGCTATCTCGCTCACACCCGACCAAACACAGAACTTACCTCACACCTAAACCATCCGATCAACCCTTCGCACTAGAATGGTGGCTGTTGCATACAATTTCATACCACAAAACAAAAAAAGGTCTTTGAACTTGCATAGCTACATCTGATGCCTTGTAGGCATGACGAGTTGTTGAAAAGGAGACACAAGGATGCAGTGGTGGCACATCAGTGGAGGCAGGTGCTTTGATAAGCAGTGAGCTCCCGACTGCAACAACGCCAAGAGATTGTTTACACACACACTCCCGCATTCACCATCCATACAGCATTCAATGTTAACAAACGAGCGCAGATAATTAATGAGTTTAATTATGCAGTCTGTCATGTGGATAATTCACAAAAAAACAATGAGGATTGGATTTTTTTTTATTTTAACAACCACCTAGAGCAAATGTTTTTGTTTTGTTGACAGTGGTCATTTTTGTTTTCTCTCCAATCTGTCTTATTCTAGATTGTGCCATGCATTACAACGAGAAACTCATGTTGTTGATGCGCCGGGGATTTCGCTGTTGCCGTTGTTCCATATCTTCTTTCCAAGACTCCAGCATATCAGCGCATAATGACCAGCCTGAAGAGGTCAGCCTTCTGCTTGCTTTTGTCGCCAGACTTCCTCCTCTTCAGCTGACCTGGAGCTTGTAGGAGCAGCCGGTGCCTGGATGGGCACCGGGCGACACTCTTAATAACTCTAAATATAGATCGCCGTTTCTATAAATATCCCCCGTTATGTCTATTTGGCCTTTGCTAGTGAAGGCTTCAGTGCAGGGGAGAGTGAGGTAGATTCGACTGTCATTAGATGAGGCATGTGTGAATGCTAGCGTGTTTATTTTTTTCACCGAGGCTTCGCCGCCCCACCCACCTTCACTCATAATTCAACACAACAAGCAATGCCTGGTTTTGATATTTATAATTAAAAGGGGCTCTTGCTTGAAAGACACAACAACAACCTTTCCATACAGTGGTTCATAAAAATAACTAATTTCTCAGTCTAGCAAAAGGGGAAGTTCATTCAATAAACATTAAGGCTGTTATTGAGTTGCATGCACGATGGCCCACTAAATAATCAATGAATTGTACTGGTGAATAATGACTTGAAAATCAACGCATTAGAATGGTTAAGTCCGCAGATGGCACGATTTAGCTACAATATACAATTGATTGAAAGTCAACATCAGCCATAATAGCAAAAAATCTACAGAATATTTTTCTTCTCCATATTTTTCACAAATTCTAAACTTATAAGTGAGAGTAGAACCAAACTAGTGTATACTTAGGGAAATTGTTGATTACATTTCTTCGCTTTTTTCTGTCAAATTTTTCTCAATTTGTATTTAATTTGTTTGCCTTCTTTAAGGAACCTGATGGAAATAAAATTGATTGTGTTTAAACAACTTTTTGTGGTATTTATCATTGGCTTTTTAATCAGTTTACTTGGTATATTTTCTTGGTACGCTTGATTCTAGTGCTGAATAAAATCAATAAATATACTGTGGATAAATGCATAGAGGGCCTCATAAAAGGGGGAATATGAAAATGTGTACTTATCACTGTACTGTTAAGACTATCCAACATCATTTGCCATGCGCAAATTAGTGAACCTCGGTAGTCTAGTTGGTAAGACACTGCTCTAGAATTGCAAGGGTCGTGGGTTCGAATCCCACCCGTGTAACATGCCTGTGATATTTTTCACAGGACTCGGGAAAGTACTGAGTATACAGTGCTAACACACATCGGTGTATGGGTAAAAACCAAAATTAATATTCTTTATCCCCGATGCAAATTTAACATCTATTACATTGTGTTGTTGTTTCGTTTTCATTTTGATTCTTGATTTGTGAAAAACATTTATGGTCCCCAGTAATGATTTTGAGCTACTAACCATGTGGTCTTGCGGACTTCCCCCAATACAAATTGAGCCGTAAAGTTTGCATTATTACAACAACAAAACATAATTACAAAGTAACATTTTTTTTTTTTTTTTACCCAGAACAATTACATATTATAAGTCGCTGATCATGCAAGACAACGCGAAAGAAAGAAAAACACAAGACCTACTACACATCATGTCCTACAAGGACTTCCTTGTCAGATAACAAGCAGGGTTATCAACACACTAGTCTGAAAACAACGCCGGAGTGTCTATTTTGGGACTGGTAGTGAAGTGAAAATATTGATAGAAGTCCATGTCCACACACACACACTGGACATTAAAGGAACACGTTGCCTTGGATCGGACGAGTTGGTCTATAAAAAGCGTTTGTAACCGTTTGTTATAAAATGCATCTGGGTAGAAAGATATTGTAAAAGTTGAATACAATTATCCACACAAATTTGCCTCAAAATTGCGTGGTTTTCCTTTTACTGTGCGAACTAACTCGGTCAGCCATTTATGGGAGTCAAAAATTTGACTCCCATAAATGGCCGATCGTGTTATTCGACGAGGTAAAAGGAAAACCGTGCAATTTCGAGGCATGTTTGTGTGGATCATTGTATTCAACTTTTACAATATCTTTCTACCCAGATGCATTTTATAACAAACGGTTACAAACGCTTTTCAAAGACCAACTCGACCGATCCAAGGCAACGTTTTCCTTTAAAGGATCCACAGTACAAGACCTGTAAGCTCTGTTTCGAAATGGCAAGGGGGGGCAAGGGCACCAAGGCATTTTCTCCTTGGTAAGGGGCACCCTAGGAAGAAATTATAAATTTCTACTAGATCATTTAAAGGGCACTAAGGCAATGACTTGGGGGCATAGAGGCAATTGGCTTTGCTGCCTCTGTGAAGTATCAGTACCTTAGTCTTTCAGATTTGCAGAATGGCAGAACATGTATGGTACAACATTCCCATGTTCATGTGCATATGGGTTACAAACTTGTATTGCAAACTATTTGCAAACATTACGTCCTACTGTACACATGTGTACGTTCACCATTACATTACACAATAAAAGTGGTGGGTTCAGGTGTGCACATGATGTCCAAACATACTTTCAGACGGCTTTCATTTCAGTTTCATAGGGGCTATAACTACAGCCGTCGATTTCACAAAACTCTTCTTAACTTAGGATTAATCTTATGACTTAGGACGAGTCCCAACCCTGCACTGTAGCATGCAGACCTTAAGATTAATCCTAAGTTAGGACGAGTTACGTACTCGTCCTAACTCGAGATAAGACGAGTCCAACTCTTTGTGAAATCGACGGCTGTGTATATAGTTATGATTACGTGTATAGCCTGTATTTTGTTCCTTTTTAAAAAACAAATTATTTCTTACTAAATATAAGCAGGCCTGGAGTGGAATTACTTGCAGGCCATGGCCTCCATTACCCATGGTCTTGGCATTGGTGGTGCCCTTTTTAAAAGTTTCAGGCCTGATACTTCACGATTGCCTTGGTGCCCTTGAAAGGCTACAGTAGAAAAGTACAATTTCCTCATTGGGTGCCCTTTACCCAAGAAGAAATGCTTTGAAAACTTTAAGAATTTCCAATGGAAGTGCCATTTGCAGAATGAAAAAGACCTTGCCCTTTCAAAGACGAAACTCCAGACCTGGCAATGGGTTAACAACTTTGGGCCTCAAGTGAAATTCAATATACTATACATCCAGGCCTGAAATTACATCGAGGCCAGCGGGTCTGTGGCCATGGCCTCTTTGTTCCCCTTGAAAAGTTTCCCATAGACAGTGGAAGTGCCCTTTGCAAAACAAAACCGACCAGGCCTGCGCATGGTGTACATGCACATGTAATTTGACAGCACCTTTCAATGTTCAGAATGAGCTTGGGCGATATCGATTTATTTTATTCACGATATATCGCCGACAATATATCGCGATATTCGATATAATCGCGATTAATGAAATTTGACATCATCAGTCTTAAAACTCCAAGTGAAAGTTGTAGAAGAGACAGTCCTAGCATAAGAGAGGTGTTCTAATGACCTATTCTTCTGGTTTTACTCCAAACCTATGGGGTGCAAGATGTCTCAGCTAGCAAATACATCGCGATATTTAATCGATATATCGATATTTCGATTAAAACCAAATCCATCCGATATCGAAATCGTGTCCAAATTAATATCGCGATATCGCCCAAGCTTAGTTCAGAATAGTGCACTGTCATGCCAACTGTTACCATTTTTGTTTTGCCTTTTTAATGAAAGATTCTGCTATAGCTGTTCAACATCAGGCCATTTAAAAAAATAATATACAGCACCTCGGGTCATTTTAGCAAGTAAATGATATCTGCTCAAACCTAGGATTCGAACTGCCTCTACATACTTTTATGTACATGTAGCCTACACGTATGAGGCAATCTTGGTGATCTAGTTGGTACATGCTGGTATGTATGACACTGCTCTCAGTATGACACTGTTCTAGAATTGCAAAGGTCGTTGGTTCGAATCCCACCCGAGTAATATATGCCTGTGACGTTTTTCACAGAACTCAGGAAAGCACTACAGTGCTATCGGTGTAAGTGGGTTAAGCCAAAATTCATACTCTTTATTCTCTAACACTGGTATTTTTTTCGCAGTTTATATAAAAAGGGTTATTGCGTCTGACCTGTCAACAATTCACTCTATGAAAGTAATATAAAAAAACAAAATTAAGACACTGCAAACATCTTCGTGAACATGTTACTATAATTGAATATCCCCATCGTCCATGTGTTATCGATGGACGGAGTTTTTTCAATTTACCCTCTGGAGCGTTGTGAATAAATACACACATGAATGATCTCGACATGACATTCTATCCATCACTCCTCAAAAGCGAATACAATAAAACCCAGACAGTCAAGGCTAAAAATAGATCGTCTTATTTGAACAACAAATTTAGCCGGACTCGACCTCCATTCGTGAGTTACACAATTACAAAGACGAGTATATGCTGGGTGTACAAAATGTATGCGATGAAGCTGTATAGCATTGCTGGGCTTGACCTTTACCGTAACTACTCGCAGAACCAATAAGCTTTTCCTTTCACTGGTCCGTCAGCTATAAGTATACGATTGCCATAATTTAAAGCTGACACATTGCCTTGGATCAGTAGAGTTGGTCTATGAAAAGCATTTGAAACCGTTATGTTACGAAATCATTGGTTAGAAAAATGTTTTAAAAGTAGAATACACATGTAGTGATCCACACAAACATGCCTCGTAATTGCGTGGTTTTCCTTTTACTTTGCGAACTAACAAGGTCGGCCTCTATATGGACACAAAAACTTGACTCCACAAAATGGCGTGCCGTGCTAGTTCACGACATATAAGAAAACCATGCAATTTCGAGGCATATTTGTGTGGAACGTTAAAATATTCTACTTTTCAAACATCTTTCAAACCATGCATTTTATAATGGTTTCAAACATTTTTCATAGACCAACTGGCCCGATCCAAGGCAACGTGTCACCTAAATGGGATTACTTGGAGTGAATTTTGAATGGTACCCCAGTGTCTTGGCATTTGGCCCGCAGACCACTGCTAAGGTAGATCGCTGGACTTGCACTGGCTGTAGGATTTCACATTCAGGGAAGGCCAGTGACTCTTTCGTGAAAGGAAAGGGGATAACTGCACCCCCCCACCCCCACTCAGACCAAAATAAACAATGAAAAAACAGTGACTTTTTAATAAAAACTAAAGAAGAAAAAACGTGATTTTCAGGACAAGCAAACAATCAGCTGAATACCAGGAACAGGCAATATGCAACAAATGGAAAATCGGTTGGTAATCCTGTTTTTATCAAGGAAGAAATTTCATGCTAAAAGCAAATATATATGCATAGTAGCTCTATGAAATTGGGCTTCTAAGGCCATAGCCACAGCCAAAGCCCTAAATCCAACATAGGATTAATTGCAGCTCCATTCATCCATGTACATAATAATCAATCAACAATGTGATGACCCTTCCAGCAAGGAGAAAGCCAGTAATCTGAACAAGAGTAACAGACAAGGAGTGACCTTAATACTTATAATAGACAACACGTAAGACCTTAATCTAAGTAGATGTCACTGCCCTGTCAGGCTCCTGATGTCCAATTCCAACTCTGATTATCCCTTTATGAAAAGGAAACCCGACTAAATAAACCTCATGTCATAGCCTCTGTTTGGCTACAGCTTTGGCTAGATCTCTCATGTCTGCCTTTTCTTCAACACTAGCAGATGCGCTGATCTAGCCGTAGCTGTTTTGAGCAGAAGGAAGAAAAATTTACCGTGATCCACAGAGTCTCCATCCACTGATGAAGTCTGACACCGTGTCCATGAGCTCCTATGGCTGCGGCTATGACTTCATCATCACATGAACAAGCGATGATGCATCGTCAGTCCTTAGCAACACCCATAGAAACAGCCGCAGCCGTCTGAAGATGCCTAACATGTACCCTCCACATTTCCGTCTGCCTTCCCCCCCCCCCCTCACTTCTTTTTTTACCCTGATGGAAGAGAACATCAATGAAGAAACTAATCAATGTTTCCTATGAGGCCGACGGCCTCACAATAGAGGATTTTCTCAAATCAATAACTCATATTGTCTGTCCTTCTGAGAAAAAAACAACAAGGTACCTCATTTAGCATGCATTGTTCAAAAATAAAAAAAATTACAGGAACTGAACCGTATAATTGACCATCTTGCTCATATTGAGACATGTTCGGGCTTTAAAAGCTTATCTTAAAGTAAGCCCACTGGGCTACTACACTGTGCCTTTTACCTGCCCACTGTGACCTGTGACATCACATGTTAGAAAGTTGGCAGACTTTATGCAAGCACGATATTTGTACACAGCTCAATAGAAGAAAACATTCAATCTTATATTTATTGGAGTTCGAACTCTCTGATTTTTATCAACTTCTGATGCAAAGAAAGGGGGCACATTTCAAAATTTGTTCTAATTTATGTTCAAATTATTAAACAAAGTGTCAAGTTTCCCATAATTATTATGATTAGTGTAGATATCACAGCTCCTGCGAGCTAAACACACAGTGCAAAATAAGATCCAGCTAATTAACACACTTCCCAAATTCCTAGTGTAGCTATTAATTTCAATCCAGAAGGCTCCATTCTATTCACATGGAACGTGCCTTTGTGGACTTTTCAAAAAGCCCTTTGAATAGGTTTCAGTTTCGACAGGCACCTCAAACAACTGACTGCGATAATAGTCGGGCTAAAAATAGCCAGTGAGAGGATTGTGGAAAGGCTTTCACTTGGGATTTTAAAGGAACACGTTGCCTTGGATCGGTCGAGTTGGTCTTTGTAAAGCGTTTGTAACCGTTTGTTATAAAATGCATGAGTAAAAGATGTTGTAAAAGTAAAATAAAATGATCCACACAAACATGCCTCGAAATCGCACGGTTTTCTTTTTACCCCGTCGACTAACACGGTCGGCCATTTATGGGAGTCAAATTTTTGACTCCCGAATGTGTTAGTTTGTACAGTAAAAGGAAAACCACGCAATTTCGAGGAAAACTTGTGTGGATCATTGTATTCTACTTTTAAAACATCTTTCAAACCATATGCATTTAAAAACAAAATTGTTACAAACACTTTTTATAGAACAACTCGTCCGATCCAAGGCAACGTGTTCCTTAATCGTGTTTATTGACACTGATCTACGAGTCGTAACTGTACTTACGAAAATAACATGTCTGCGCTGTACATTGGTGACACTGCCGAATATTTTAGAAAAAGAAACTCGCTTTTCCAAATGTTCCTCAAATACACCCAATATTCAAACACGTTTTGCACATGTATGTGTATTCCTAAGCCAAAGATAACAAGGAGACAGTCACAAGCAATATTTTCTAAACTATTCCGACTGGCTAACTTCTGCTAATGCAAGGTTCTATCCTGAGTATTTTCCAAAACTGTGATGGGGCAATCTGGACCCAAATTTTGTCCTCTCCATTTGTTTGTCGTTTTTGTTTCATTGTTTTGTTTTGTTTTTTTTGTCTTACTTGTTCATTATTGTTTTATTTAAATATATTTATTGTTTGCGTTTAAGGCATTCCGTTTATAAGCTTCGGCTTCCTGTGTAATGCCTCCACGTATTAGTTTTATTGTATCAATTGGGTTTTTTTTTCTATAGTGATTATCCATGGTGGAAATAACTGTTGTTGAATTGAATTGAATTGAATTGAAGTTTGGTCTGGAATCAAGTCCTCATACTGACTTTTAAAGTCTGCTGTTTATGTCTGGTTTTAAACTGTGCAATCTGGAACATTCTTAATGGCTTAAACTTAAGATTTTTGGGGCGGTTTGATCTTAATTAAAAATTTGTTTGTGCATATTGGTCCACACATTTGAGTGTATCGGTAAGTAAAACACTAGCTTGCGCAGGCCTTCAACGCCACTCTTGAAGGGGTACAGCAATTTTCCTCTGGGAGTAACAAGAAATCATCATATTCCTGTTATAAAAGTGTTCCACTCTCACTGTCTCAGGTCTTAGCCACACACTGAACAGTCCCCTGCATTATTCACCTTAAAAAAAAGAAATACAGCTAAACCGTTTGATCAATGCAGAATTTCCCGACGACGGCAAAAACCGCCTGCTGTTTTGTATAGTCACCTATTATGAATCCACTGCAAATGAGAAAGAATCCCTACACAACACCACAGCTTACTGGATTTGTGCTCATTCTTCTCTGGGGGTTTATGCCCACAAATCCTTATCTGTAAGATTTCTGGACTTCTATGACCTTGCCTGCAGGAATCCAATAACAGTTAGTTATGTAAGGATCGCCAATGAAAACAAGCTCGGTTATGTTTTGAATGAGGTGCAATACAAATTATTGCAAGAAAACAAATCCTTGAAGACAAATTTTACGACTCTGTGTAAGTAAAATAATTGAACTATGAGTACCTCAAAAAGGTAACTTCAGGTCAGAGATTCATTTCAGAATATTTATTTTGTTCACAGGAAAGACCTAAACCTGATTCCTGTTAAAGGCACTGGACACTGTTGGTAATAGTCAAGGACTAGCCTTCACAGTTGGTGTATCACAACATATGCATAAAATAACTAACCTGTGAAAATTTGAGCTCAATCGGTCATCAAAGTTGGGAGGTAATAATAATAAAAGAAGAAAACACCCTTGTCACACGAAGTTGTGTGCGTTTAGATGATTGATTTCAAGACCTCAAGTTCTAAATCTGAGGTCTCGAAATCAAATTGGTGGAAAATTACTTCTTTCTCGATTTATAACTATGGCACTTCAGAGGGAGCTGTTTCTCACAATGTTTTATACTATCAACCTCTCCCCATTACTCGTTACCAAGAAAGGTTTTATGCTAATAATTATTTTGAGTAATTACCAATGCCTTTAAAAATTACCATTGCCTTTAAGGAGTAAGGATTGTGGGAAGATCCCCCATGAAAACAAGCTACAATTATGTAAATGAGGTGCAATAGAAATTAAATTCAAGAAAACAAATCCTTGAAGAAACATTTACGACTCTGTATTTTAAAATGTACCAGTACAATTACAATTCTTGTAAACTGTACTTTTGTGTACCTCAACAAAGTAACTTCAGGTCAGAGATTCATTTCAGATTACTTATTTTGTTCACAGGAAAGACCTACTCCTTTAAGTTTAAGGTGTACAAGATTTTAGCAAAAATTTGTGCCCTGTGTGTAAACAAAGCCTGACATTTATTTAAAGGGTAAGGCAGTCTTTCCCAAATAAAGCACACCTGTCACAATACAAATTCCTACAGAACACAATTCCAGGGGCACCAAGGCAATGGCCAGGGACATTGAGGCAACAGGAGACTTTCAAGGTCATAGCGGATATTGGTGCTTTTCTTTTATTCTCGTCGCTGTCACTGAGAAGGCGATGACAAAGAACCAGCGAGTGGGATGCCCGCTACCGTCTCAAAAGTCACCACTTGCCTCTGGCGCCTCCATAAAATATCAGCCCTGCCTGCAGTGCACCAATGAGTGCAGTACGTACATGAAAGAGAAAAAAACATAAAAAAACTACAAGAATACTAGACTTTACATGACAGATTCTCACCAAGCAGTCCAACTAAACACCACCAGAGATACCGCTTCAAAAAGCCAACCATGGAACTCCCTGAGCCAGCTATAACAAGATCTTATTAGTATCCATAACTACACCTTATGTGCCAAGCACCAAGAACATAGGACACTGGAGTTCAATGGGTTAGAAACCTCTAGGGGACGACTGATGTCTCCACAGGGCTAAAATTAAAACCGGAACAGATGACCCTCGAGTTGTAGTCTCCCATTACATGGAATGACGTCTTACACCATTCAGAGGGACCACTTGAATGGGAAATTTTGATCACTGTACAGAAGGCCATTAATTTCATCTTTGAGAGGGCAAGGCCATTTTCATTTTGCATAAAGAACTACCATTGGTAAATCTTAAAGTCAACGGGAAACTTTCAAAGGCCCCCCCCCCCCCCCGGCCCAAAGGCCAAGAAATTTCATATAGAAATTAAAACAATGTTTGTATGAGAGAGATTAGCCATTGCCTGCTGTGCGTTTATAACCCATTGTGGAAGCTTTGCCATTTTCCATTATTTGGGAAGATCTTCTAAACAGAAAAAACACCAAGCAAACAAACATGTTCGTTGCACCAACCTGTAAGACACACTTTCAAAGAGCAATACTGTTTCTTAATGTATTCTTAAAATAATTTCTAAAGAATTTTTTGGGATAAAATTTTCACTTGTCGTAAACATAAATCTCTAATGTTCAAATTGCAAGTGAGGTATTTCAAAATATCTAGTGACCTTACTTACTTCCTCTGCGTTCCAGCAGTGTTTTATTAATTCCATCCACAATCAGTTTCACATTACTGCAGGGAAAATATATATCATCCGAACACATGTCCACGGCAGAGTTGAAAGCTAAAGCTGTCGTAATTTTACAGCACCACACCTATAGCCAAGGCAAGTTAACTCAGCCAGATTTAACATTTCAGGAAATTTCATTATTCGAGCTATTTTAGCACATCCTTTTGGGTCTTTCCTATTCCTGTACATAATTAACCTAATATGCTGCTGATATGCTGCAGATGTCTAATGAAAGTAACTGCGCTCATAACTCATGTCTGAGAACTAGAGATCTCATACAACGTTTAACGCCACTTCAATGTTTACGTGCATTAAAGAGGGCTCTAAGGTCAAATTAAGTTTTGTGATGCTCTCATTTTTCCAGTAGTCTCTATGAATGTGGGAAAAAAAGACAAGTCTCAGACCTGACTCTCTTTTGACTGGTGGTATGGGTTATGACTTGCACCCTAAAACAAAATTGACAAAGTAAGGAGACCGCATGATTTGCGCCGACTATGCCTGGGCGAATTATTTGAATATCCGGTTAATGGCGAATAGGTTTTCCAATCCGTAACCACGAATGCCTTTTTTTTCTTAACCGGATATCCGCAATGGGCACGAATACCTATTTATAAACCGGATAGTTCTGTAATTACAACCAAGTAACCGGATATTCTTTAATATCCGAATATCCGCGGACGTCGGGCGACAACTGATAGGAATGTTTTGTCTGAATCCATATGAAACTTCTATTAAGACAGCATAAAACAGCATAAATTAAGTATTTAACTATGCTCACCTCCGTGAAGAGTTAAAACAATGACATTTCTGACGTAATTTGTTCAAAGATTACGAAAGTTTTCCTTCACGTAGAGTCAATCAAGATCAAAAGAAAAAGCAAATCGCCATCTTTAAATTAGATCCAGTTGTTTTTATGAATGAACTGAGTGACACTGTCTAAAACTAATATCAATCCGGCCATAAGATCTAATTCACAAACGAACAGCGCCCTCTGGCGCCCAAACAAAATATTTTTAATTTTTTAATTTTTTTATTTTAATTTTAAATAGCGCCCTCTAGCGGCGAAAAAAACTATTCGAATATCCGGTTAATTTCGGATAGTTGGCCAGCAGTATTCGATTATCAAAATTTCACTATTCGCCCAGCACTAGCGCCAACATAGGTCTAGATAGAGCTCAATTGGTAGATCGCGTCACATTAATCCGGAGGCTGCAGGTTCAACTCCAGCTCTTCCACCCAAAACTATGTCTCTGACCCCTTCTCTGAACTCACGTTAAAATTGACTCAAGTGTTAATTGTAGTTTTATTTGATCTTTACTTATTGCAGTGGTTTTTCTAGTTGCGATAATGTAACCCTCCTTCGGACGGCGGAGCTGGAGGGTTACAAGCCAAATTCGAATCCATTCTGTGAAAGGGTGTTACAAGGCAGTGCAGCAGTGCGTGTGCGCTGTCGGTTTACAATACCCGCCGTTCAGTCATACAGCGAGCACGCACTGCCTTGTAACACCCCTTTCACAGAATGGTTTAGTCCAACTTGACCGCAGCTCGACAGTTCATCAATCGAATAGGCTGGTACCTGTGGTTCAGCGCTTGGTGACCAAAAAATAAAGCGTTGAACATATCAGGAAGTCAAAAACGTGTGATGCTACAGGTTCAAATATCAACCTGGAAAATTTGTGACTGTTTCGCTCCGGAATCTGGTTTTTGTCCTTTTTCTTCAAAATAGTTTCTCAATGGTGTTATATAAGGATTTGAATTAACATTGGACATTGAGGACTAAGTTCGTGTTCTGAAATATTGTGTCATGATTTTCGAAAGTGGTAAAAATGGAGCAAATTTGTTGACTAGCTGTCGAAATTGTACGCGTTTGACCATTTTGCCCTGTACGATTCGAATTTGGCTCGTAACCCTCCGGCTACGCATCGGGAGGAGGGTTACGTTATCGCAACTATGGTTGCTCATACTGCATGCTTTCTACAGACTCGTACAATTTGAACATTGCAGAAAACAGAATGCGCAAAATTCTACCCAATCCAGATTTATGTGCTATCGGCAAGCATCATTTTGCGAAATTTTTAGAAGGGGTTGTGCGAAAAATCATAGCAAATACCCTAATGCATCATAACCACATGGTTTCTTGGTGCCTTTACGATTGTTGAAGTCAGTAATTAAAAAGAGGAGTACAGCGCCCCAGCTACTGGATCTAACATTAAGCAGGCATTAGAAAATTGTACATGTATTTGTTTTATACTTATTTTTTTGTCTGTTTATTTCATGTTATTTATTCACAAAAATTAAATTTCTGTGCTTTGCTTCATGCATTTTAAATATATTTGAAAAAGTAAGTATATGGAGAAAGGATACCCTCAGTACTGAAGAAAGTAAACTGAAACAAAATTGAAAGTAAATGATATTTTTGTAAGTGTAACCCTGCTGTCTATTGCCAATCATTGTTAATCAATCAATGTCAAATCTCAATAAGTCAATTTCAATGTTGACCTAGCTAGGTACAGTGACATAAAACCAGTCTCAAAACATCACATACTTCAATGCACTAGCTCTTACACAGGTTCAGTTTTCCCACTACAATTTGTACAAAGCGAGTGGTCTTTTTTACAAGCAGAACCAACAAAATGTCGAGCGAGGTTCGTACACCATGTACACTGACCAATGTCTACGTGCACAGACACCGTATCAACACACGCAAAAAAAACAACCGAGTGCGACAAACCGCTGTATTTTAATGTGCAACGCTAACAATTTAACAACAATCAACATGTGAAATTAACACACAACGTCTGTCACGTCTTTAGCGATAGTTCCAGCCCCAACCTACCTGCCAACTGAGTCTAAAAGGAGACAAGTTAAACCTGGCTTCAGAACTTACCTTCGAAGGTAGCCCTGAGCACCAGCACCGGAGCAACAAACGTCCGTAAACGCAGGAGAAAGTTTGCCGTTTTGACCAAGCCTTCAGTTGTGAACTCTACACGCCATCTTGAACCCTGATATTTCTCAAGCATAGTTTCGAACGAGCATTTCGTGTCAAACTCTCGATTAGAATATAACCGTTTTTGATATTTTAGTTTGTATCTTTTTGGTTCAAACCAAAAATTATCAGTAATTAGATGTTGCTATTTTTGGAGCAAAATTCCAAACCTGTAAATGCTTTAAACTGTGATTATCGTGATCTACACGTTACTGCACGGAAGAAACATTTCCAAGATATGAAGTCACGTGATAAACTAGATCCAATCAAATAGTTTCAGGGTTTATTTTTAGCGACAAGCATTTCCCTCAGGCAATTAGCAAAGCCGCGCCGGGCCACGGTTGAAAGGCAGTGTTGTTTCCCTTGCACTTGTCGTGTACTGTAGGTATCGAAATCGAGTTGTGTTAGAAATAAAGAGTTGTATTTTACCCAAAAACAAAATAATTATTTGTGAACGACAAAACAAACAAAGGTCTATTCTTTAAAAAAAAAAAACACTGAAGTTACACAAACACTGGCTGCATGCTGCAATCTAATTGGGTCTCAGAATTCATCGCCGCAATAACATTATCTTTCTGATCCTTTTGGTAGATACGTGCGCTAAGACTTCGATATTATTATTTATGATTTACATGACATTAACAAGACAAATAACGCTGATTTACTTATTCTTTTGCTGCGATGTTTTCTATGCAGTGACTGGGAATAAATAGCGGGCCTATCTAAAACGAATAAAATATCACTGGCATCCGCGAGTAGATTAGTATATAATTAATCCATGCTCAAGCCAACATTGTGTTAAAGCATCAATTTTGCCAAAAGGGTCCTTGCAAAAATGCATCTCAATTGGGGGGAAACGCTGGAATAGAATGTGATTTTATCATATTGATATGAAACTATAAGTGGAAACCCTATTTTTGTGACGGTGTGTGACGTATTAAAGACACTGAACACTAATTGGTCATTGTCAAAGACCAGTCTTCCCACTCAGTGTAATCCCAACATTGGCACAAATATCAAACCTGTGAAAATTTGAGCTCAATTATTCATTATTGAATAATAATATACTAAGAAAAAAACACCCTTGTCACACGAAGTTGTGTTCTTTCAGATGCTTGATTTCGAGAATTCTGAGGTATCGAAATCAAATTCTTTGAAAATTATTCCTTTCTCGACAACTACTTTACTTCAGAGGGAGCCGTTTCTCACAGTGTTTTATACTACCAACAGCTCCCCATCACTCACTACCATGCAAGGTTTTATGCTTATAATTAACTACAATAGTGTCCACTGCCCCAGTGATTTGTATTTAAAATTATAAAGGGGGACCACCAACATACAGCTAAGTCAGTTAATAGAGCGCCTGGTACGTTTCCGGAGGTCTCTAGATCAAATCCCGCTCCAGTCAAGTTGCTATTCTTGTTCAGAACCCCAAATATTATTTCATCGTCTTTGCAGTGTTTGTATTTTTGACATGTTTTTATCCAAATGAATTCAAATCAAATTAAATCAAATCAATGAAAAAAACATCAACGCGAAGAGGTTTGCCCAGTGTGCCTGGCGTCTGATTTTCGTCTACAGCTAAACAGCGGCCAGTCATCGTGAATATAGAAATTTAGCTTTGAAGAATGCCTTTGTACATACAAAGTGTTATAAACTTATGAACTATACTCTGCATGCAGTATAGTTCAGTTGCCTTTTAATATTGCTCACAAAATTGCCCATTGACTACATTTTACACACTGTCCCTCGTGACCGTGACCCCCTGCTATAGTGCAGAACATAAAGTCGCTTAAAAAGTACATCGGAGGTGGGACGATGCAAGACAAACATGAAGAAATGGGCGTATTATACCGACGATGATGACACAAATAGAGATTATGGCACATCACCCCAATCTTTGCCACACCTTCTTTCTTTAAGTCGCCATCGCCCTTGAGGAGCATTATTGCCTTGAAGACCTGATGGCAGCAAAGGAGAAAGCTGTGAGAAGTGTACAATTCATGGTCAAACATTTGAAGATGATAACTCGAAAGAAGAAGAGGACGGCAGTACTTCGGAGAACACGCATACATGGCTTCTTCGCAGAAAACCTTCGTTTTAAATATCACTTTACTTTTCTTTGGTTTTTAAGTAACCGAATGCTCATCCACTGCAGACACATGTCACAACAGCCCCAAAATAATAATGGTTTGACGTCCACTTCGCTCGAAGGCGAAACAATCAGGCCATTAAACTAGGTTTTGCATTCTCACCATAAGTCATGTGAGTTGGTAAGCACAGACAAAATTAAACAATGAAAATAACAAATCTAAAAATAATTTGACACGTTGGCAATTAAAGTTACAAGGAAAAACACAATTGTGGCAAAAATAATCAGTGTGCTTTAAGATGCCTAAAGAAAGGCTACCATTCTCAAAAACATACGTTCAGAGGGAGCCGTTTCTCACGAAGTGTTATATCAACAGCTCTCCATTGCTCGTTACCTAGTTATATACCAACAATTATTTTGAGTAATGACCATATCGTCCAGTGCCTTTAACGCATCTGGTGATAACATTAACCCAGATTTATAATGTCATATGGAATGGCTCTGTCCAAGTGTCTTATCGCAACTAATCAAGACATTATTTTTTAGATCACCTTGTGGATCTGTTCAAAAATGGCCGTTGCGGCTGCGGCTTCATCGTCACATGTAATTATTACATACTAATACATTGAGGCTCAGCATAGCTACCACATCAGTAACAGCCGTAGCCATGCCGCGGCTGCGGACACGGCATCAATCTTCAAAGAGCTGAGCCAAATGTGGTAAGAAGAAGAACAAGCTGCTATGCTAATAACTTCACCCAACAGACAAATGAGTTGGTGACCAGTGGCAACAATGTAAACTTCATTAATTTTGGTTGGTAACCTGTTTTAGCTAAGCACATTATTTCTGTGCATAGCAAGTTTCTTGCGCTTGCGGGCTCCACATGAAAACGATCCCTGTTTTAATAATAAGAACTTGCCACGCAAACTTAATCACAGGACAATAGTTAACCACATGAGCAATTCTTTTTAAATTTTGTCTCTGATTAAAAAGCGGTTTCTTTGCAATTGGGCTGAGATTGCATTCATGTGGTTTTGTTGTTTCTCTCAATTTTGATAATAATATAAAACAAT
The DNA here is from genome assembly GCF_902459465.1 of Asterias rubens. Lineage (NCBI taxonomy): Eukaryota > Metazoa > Echinodermata > Asteroidea > Forcipulatida > Asteriidae > Asterias > Asterias rubens. The sequence continues at coordinate 5,844,242 of NC_047076.1, forward strand.
GACCAGGCGCTTATGGGAGACACACTTTTATGACATTTTATTGACTTGCCTATTTTGCGCATAGAGTGTTTCCTGCCACAGTATGTGCACAATGCTGTCAAGATTTAAGGATAATTTTTGACCAGTTGATTGTTTTGCTAAAACTAAAAGGTAAATGTAATGCAGGCCCATTGTCCGACTGAAGCTTGCCCGGGATTTTGAGCTCTAGGGTTAAAGGAACACGTTGCCTTGGATCGGTTGAGTTGGTCTTTCAAAAGCGTTTGTAACCGTTTGTTATAAAATGCATATGGTTAGAAAGATGTAAAAATAGAATACAATGACTAACACGGTCGGCCATTTATAATGGCCGACCATGTTAGCTCGCAAAGTAAAAGGAAAACCTTGCAATTTCGAGGCATGTTTGTGTGGATCATTGTATTCTACTTTAAAAACATCTTTCCAATCATATGCATTTTATAACCGTTACAAACGCTTTTTATAGACCAACTCGTCCGATCCCCTGTGGGGGGGGGGGGGGGGGGTAGCTGATAATGTTTGCTTGTGTAACGTTTTAAAACTTGCTGAGAGAAAACTAATGATCTTGGGGTATACAATTGTTGTTGTTTTTTGCGTGCTGTGAACGACTGGAAATTAAATCATTTATATTTAATGAGCTCTACATGTACTGCATGGCGCATAAGGTACTGAGAGAAGTTATTCCCACTAAACGGAAGTGTTAATACAAAATATTGTGAAATTAATTATGGCGAGGTGACGTTTTAAATTCTTTGATGAATTATTATTTTGTCTTTTAAAAATGACAATGTATGGAGATACTCCTGGAAGGCCTTTGATGAAATTGTACGTTGAACTCTTAAAAAACTGCTATTGATTTATTAAAAGACGCACGCTAACCTAAGGTAGTCAAAAACCTTTTAAAATCTCAACATTTTTTTTGCATGGCAACCATTATTGTTCTTCTCAATAATCGCCTTCATAACTAAAAAGTAAATCTATAGTTTCATCACAGTATAACGGCTACCTGTTGTTTACAGACAGCAAGTTTGCCGGCCGCCAAGGAAATGACGTCAATGACCTGAGTTGCGTCATCAGGCGGACTGTTGCTATGGAAAACGGCTAATTTATAGACAGTTGATTGGGTTGGTTACATGCAATGATCACAACATTAAAAGGATATACAGGCTGAGCCCCTTTCAACAATCAGACTGGCCACCAGTACCTCCTGGGAAATCCACGCATTTAGTGCTCACGCGTTCCAGACAATAATATTATGGAGTGATGCTTTCTTCAAGAAAAGTGTCGAGGGTTGTTATATAGACGTCGACTGCAATTAAATTGGATTCACGGATTGTGAATAAATATGCAGTTTACTGCTTTATTTTTATGTTCATGTTTTGAAAAACTAAACACTTGATGGTGCCTGATGTCCCTTGTCATTTTTTTATCTCGAAAAAAACCCAACATTTTTATAGGTTTCAGGAAGAGCATGAAGAGTTTTCAAACTAAACAACGTCACACGAAACAATAAGTACATCTTTACGGTACCAACTTCAAACTTCTTCTTCCCCTCCAAATCAATGTCAATGTCCAGGGCCCAATTTCATAAAGCATGTAAGCACAAACAATTTGCTAAGCATGACATTTAGGATTACCAACCAAATTTCCATTTGTTGCATACTGGTTTATACTGATATTCAGCTGTTGTTTGCTTATCCTGAAAATCACGTGGAAATTTGGTTGGTAATCCTGTTTTTAAGGAAGAAATTTCATGCTAAGTAAATTTGTGTGCTTACTTTATGAAATTGGGGCCAGGCCACGGCTATAAGGGCTTGAGGCCCGGCTTAGGTCCCGCCCAGCTGTTTGAAGCCGCATGCATACCGACAACGCAGACTTTCTTTAAAAAAACTGAGGAAACCATACAATGAACATGGGCCGAATTCGTGGTTTCGAAAAAGGCTTGTAAGGCTCGCAAGGATGAAAGGGAATAATAGTCTGATCCCTTATTGGACTGACGAGAACCATGCTGTTCATTTATCACTGTGCGCAGCCTGGGAACAAGACGAAGGTGCAGGCGGCCACATAGGTCATTGAACTTCAGTTTGAATTCATTATAGGTTCTGTAATCACGAGAAAGTAGTAGTTTTAATTCAATTTTAAGTAATAGTTTTAATCATCAGCCGGAGTAAAGCACCCTTCAATATATAACTGAGAGGCTGCAAATTATTGTTGAATTAAAAAATCATATTTATTTGGATCTCATTGTGGCTTAAAGACAGTGGACACTATTGGTAATATTATCAGAGACCAGTCTTTTCACTTGGTGTATCTCAACATATGCATAAAATAACAAACTGGTGGAAATTTGAGCTCAATCGGTCGTCGAAGTTGCGAGATAATAATGAAAGAAAAAACATCCTTGTCACACGAAGTTGTGTGCATTTAGGTATGTGCTTTCAGCTGCTTGATTCCGAGATCACATTCTAAATCTGAGGTCTCGAAATCAAAACATGGAAAATTACTTCTTTCCCGAAAACTAGACGATACTTCAGAGGGTGCCGTTTCTCACAAATGTTTATACTATCAACCTCTCCCTATTACTTGTTACCATTCCTACCTCCATGTTGTTACCAAGAAAAGTTTTATGCCAATAATTATTTTGAGTAATTACCAATAGTGTCCACTGCCTTTAAAATACACAATTTAAGCCTCACTTTACAGTAGATGCATTGTCCTGATGTTAAGATTGGTGATTAAAACAAAAATCATCGAGTAATTTTGTCCAATGAAAATATTAACAACATCCTTATCATTCAAACTTATTGAATAATTTTGCGGACCAATAACGCAACTGCTCAGGACAGCGGGCACAAAAAGAGGGCGCTATTCCAATTGTACGGTTCACACACAACATAACCATAAGCTATGGGTGCGTTCGATTAGCTTCTCTGGATCGACCCCGCGGTGCTCACTCGGGTGATCCCCTGACAAGAGCTAATCGAACGATCCCACTCGCCCTCTCGTGGTGACGGCATGCACCTCAGGTCACCCCCAAGTGACCCACTCCACAAGCACGGCAATGGGGGCTGTGACCCGGGTGAGTCCCGTCAAAGCTATTCGAACGTACCGGGTCTGGATCTGCTCTGGATCGATACTGCAATCAAGCCCAATGAAGGGATGTATAGGTTGCAGGTGTGTGGTGCTGGGGACTCTAATTATTATAATGCGCTCTACTTTTGATATTTAACAGGTTTAAGTTGAGTAGTTTTTTTTTTATGTATCAGGTGAGGGAGCTTCTCTCCTCACAGCAGCTGGGAGGAGGTTCCATTCTGAGTGTAGTTTTCGGTAGGAACGAGTGTTTGTAGCAATCCTTGTTTGCGGGGAATGCGGGTACTCTGATGAAGGATATTGATTTTGTTGGACGAGTTTGTACTCCAGTCATTTTGTTTGGGTTTTGATTTAGATGGTCAGAATGTATTGCAGCTCCATGATGTATGGACTTGTAAAGTAAGGATAGGTAATGCAGCCATTCTGCGCTCCTCAAGACGTTTCCAGCCCAGAGTTGAGATGATTGCGGAGACGCTATCGGTCTTAGTGTGTCTGTTTGAAACGAATCTTGCAGACCGGGGTCGACCTACTAGTAGAGGGAAGCTAAACGAACGCACCCAATAAGCATAAGCAGCCTTGTTCTAATCATGGAGGTAAGCTCAGGGTAAAACAAAGCTCGTAATACGTGCAAAATTGCAAGGTCAATCGATCACTAGTATTAAGTAAAGCCAATCATAATGTTTGAGTCGGTAAAATAATTAATTTATCCAGATTGAATTTGTTGCAGGGGCTCGGCTTGTTTTTGTAACGACCCATCTGTAACTTTGACACCCGCCCTCTGTTGGTATATCACTGCTTTTTTGTAGACTGGTCCCTAAAGGTATAGGCTGCTTACTTTTTAGAACCAGCTTTTTCATCTGACACAATGATTTTATTTGATAAAGAGTGTGCAGCGGCATAATATAGGTTCTTTACAAAACCACGGCCTTTCTCGAAGTTGTTTTTACAAATTAATGCCCTTGCCCTCGCCAAGGAGGACATTCCAGTCCTGGTTCTCGAACATTTGGCGCCGGTTATTACCGTCTATCATCATCATTATAGCATCATGCATTTCTGCACCGGCTGCCTGACTTGTGAGATGCTTCCTTGAGCTGCCACTTCTGCCTCCTCCATCACAGACCACCTAGTGCCCAGTCGGAGAGGTCCCTCTGTATTACTTTTTTCCATGATGTCCTAGGGCGCCCTTGTCTGTGTTTCCTATGATGGGTTGGTGACCAGTTGTAGAGTTGTTTAAGTTGTTGGAGCATGGAGGTAGACCACTGCAATCTGCGATTTCTTATGATGCTTGTGAGTTGGTGCTGTTTGGTCATTACCGCCTATGCATGCGCATAATACATTTACAGGCCATTTTGGAATACACAGAGTGTAAAAAGACCATGTCCGATTTGAATTGACGGCTAATGTACGGCCACGGCTTGATTGCCGCGTCCACATGCGTAGTCTTAAAATCAAGTCGGTAATTGTTAAGCGCGGTGTAGCTACGGGGACGGTACACACATCCTTGATCCCAGTATGTGTGTGAGTCAGAGCTGCCACGCGCTACCTATACGACCGTTGCATGAATGTATAATCGCACTGAGACTCTTGCATGAACGGCAGAATGTGTGTTTGTAACAAATAGACAGCGCCTAACGACTTGCCATCAAGTCTACCACATGCGTTGAAGTATGGGACATCCTTATTTATAGCAACACCCTTACAAATAGTCGATACCATAACATCCAATTCGGACGCGGTCTAAACTGGAACTGAGAGGCCAAAGCCATGGTTTCGAACAGAGGTCAGTCATCATCACCATTTTAATAGTGTGTTGTGCCACTTTGTGTCGTTCTTCACATGTGTGTTTGGGTCGTTTATCCCTATTTATCATCAGCCATTGTTTATGTTACACATCTTGGTTGTGCTTATTCTACCTTCGTCTAACGTACCCCCATGAAGCTAAACCCCTCTCCCGCGCGTGTTCCACAATAAGAAAAAAAAAATTAAAACATAATTAAAAAACGACATACAAAAACTCATGAAGATGGGTTTTAAAATACACTTTGGTCAGCAATAATGATACTTAGTTCTACAGAGAAAGTTTTGCAACAAACATAACAATCTGTTGGGGGTTTACGCCATATTATGTCAAGTTTAATGAAAAAATTGCAAATAAATTGCTGTTGTATCATGGACTACATTGGGTTAGTGGGGATCTGGAGGAGCTAGCACAAAACGTGGCCTTATCTATTACGGGCCCGCCGCGAGCCGATTCCCCCAATCAGCCCAAGTCCTGCTAACGGAGACCGGGTGCTTGTTTGCTAATAACAAACACCGTAAAAGAGAACTTTATTCACCGGCACTTTCACCCCATCCAGCAGCGAGTCCGTTGGACCGAGAGATAGGACTCTCCTCGGCGTAAGGGCTCTACCCCAATTAAACGATCATTAGCAGCACCCAACACCTGCATGAGCTTGCGTAGTAAACGATGACGGGTCCTGGCGAAGTGAGCGGAGAAGGGATGGGGGATAACGCGGTGGTGTTGCGGCGGTCCTTCCATGCCCGGGCTCCGCCTCCCCCGAACCCCCCTAAACCGAGTCTGTTGACGGCACATAACCACTCATCACTCATCGATTGTTGTTTGATTGGGTGGGACACCCTTGTCCCTCAATGGCTTGGTAAACTCGGGCTCGATGGAGGGTAGAGACAATGCCTATAGGGGTGAAGAAAACAGTGTCAGATTATCGCTCAAATAAAAACACGGAGGCTCTCGGATAGAAACAATGCGATCCTAAACCAACACGAACGGTGGATGCAGATGGGTTGGTCTCCATGCGCCTCTTGCGTAGAGCGTATGAAACGCCGAATGGGGGATAATAAAAGAAATATAAACTGGCAGAGCAGGCAGTTTGTTTGAAGAAATCAAGGACACATTTTTGTTTCATAATTCTTTGTTTTCTGTTTCATGGAATGCTAAATGAAAAAAAAGTCAATCAAGAAATTAAAATCAGGACCATAAAAACTAAGCTCGACGTCGACGATTGATGCATTGGTTTGCGGTCTAAGAGCGTCTTTTGGATGAGACTGGTGAGGCTAGCTAATGAGTGAATGCTTTGGGGCCTTTGAGGTAGTAAAAGCCACACTGCAATGTAAATCCCTTGGAAGGCGCTCACACACAGCCACTCTTTAAAAAAAACCACCTTTTTTGCTGCGGTAGACATAGACATTTTGAAAAAAGATAAGGGAATTATTGAACCTTGATAAAACTACAGGAAAACATGCCGTTTTGAAAACTATGGTTGATGCTTATAGGCTTTGGCTTAGTGCCTGGTTGAGGCTATGGCTTAGGCTTTAGCTTACGCTCCGTATGCCTGTCTAAAATCCCGTACCGAATGTGTACGCTATTGCCGGAGCCTTTTTGCCGAAACAGAAGCCGTGGTTTCCATCTAAAAATGTCACTTTTGGTGAACAGTTTTCTAATTCCTTGTCTTACCCCAATCAATCTTGCCATCACTACAGCTTTAAATGATTAAAATCATTTTGTTGATCATTTATCGTCGACTAAGAGTATAAAAAACCTCTAAGCCCTATAAGCCCGCAGTTGGCTCAGATGGTAGAAAGGACCAGTAAAAAACAAAGAATTACCTAGTGGGGACCTACTTTGTCTTCTCTTTTACTGCCTGTCCTCCTTTTTTAAATCTTGATGTATCTCCCTTTTTAATGTTTTCCAATCCAGATGTATATATTTATAATATAGGCCTATTTAATGTTTTTAAGAGTTTTACGTTTTCCTTTACGTATACATTTTTTGTATTTTTGTATTTTTATGTGAATTGCCGAATAAACAATAATAATAATAATAATAATAATATAACACATAAAGACCCAGTTGGCTCATAAGACTTGAAAGACTCCCAGTCGAATCAGAGTAAAGGGCATCGGGCCTAATACCTCAAACCCAGTTGGCCCACGACATAGAAAGATCCACTCAGTTCAGAGATACGACAAATACCCAGTTGGCTCAGAGCATGCATGAATGACAAGACCAAAGACCAAGTCGGGTTGAGCAGAAAGGGGATATAAAGGCATAAAGACACAGTTGGCTTGTAAAATCTAAAAAGATCCAGTCGGTTCAGCGTAAAGGACGTAAGACCTAAAGACCCAGTTGGCTCAGACCACGGGTCGACTTATAGGATATATTAAAACGTACGGCTAAGTGTACGACTCGAGATGAGACCAGTCGTAACTCTTTGAGAAATCCACCCAGGAAGGGTAATGCATAGAAAGACCCAGTCGGGTCAGAGCAGAACGACTTAAATAAGACTGATCGAAAGACCCAGACAGTTGGGAACAGATATGATTTATCAGAGCCAAAGACCCAGTTGGCTCAGAGAAGAAAAGACTGATATGAACCAGTATGGGGAACTGAAAAGGGAGATCAACTGCTGAAACTAACAAACAACTAAGTGTATTATAACCCGCAAAAAAAGAAATTGTACGTAATTTTGTTTGTTAACCCAATAGGAGACTTTCCAATGCTAGGTGGCAGCAGACATACCGGGTAAATTTCCATTGTTTACGTAGTTCTGAACATGCGCATAATTCTGAGAACAATGGATTTACCCGGTAAGTCTGCTGCCCTCTATCGTCCCAGAAAGTCTCCCATTGGCGCGCCATATAAAACCATACACAAAAGCAGCAAACAGCCGAACAAAAAAACGTCGTCTGCTACACAGCGACCGAACAATGTGACGAATAAAAAGGCCGACGTTTACACATGCACATGGCGGTGTAAAAATAAGAGTGTGTATGGTTAAACAAACTTTGAGGTTATGGTGCAACAAGTGTCAACACGATGTGTGTGTGTTTTTCGGTAATTTTGTTTTAAATACGTTTTTAATTTTGTATTTTACTCTATTTTGGTGATTTGATTCTGCTCAGACTGTGTTACCCGCCGCTAAAGAGGGAGCGAGAGAATGAATGCGTCATATTGTTGTAAAGGAATATTTTCCGTTTATATGAAGCCACACTGTCATTGACAATCTCGAGTGCATTTCAACAGACGGAGGTGGAAATAAATCAAGATAGGCGAACGAGGGCGCTGTTTACCGCCACAAAACAAGGCCCAATTTTATAGAGCTGCTAAGCACAAAAAGTTGCTTAGCATGACATTTCTTTCTTGATATTAAAACAAGATTACCAACCAAATTTCTATGTGTTGCATATTGCTTGTCACTGGTATTCAGCTGTTGTTTGTTTTTTTCTGAAAATCACGTGAAAATTCGGTTGGTAATTCTGTTTTTATAAAGGAAGAAATTTCATGCTAAGCAAATGTTTGTGCTTAGCAGCAAATCAACTAAGCAAAGCTAAGATAAATATTCTAAAATACTTGAAAGTCTATCATTCTCTTGAAGACTACTCAAACCTATTTTCGGACAACTACACTTTATATCTCGTACTATCTCTTTTCAACTTTTGGCAGGTCAGCGGTTTTTGAATATCAATTACGCCAGACAGAAACCACTCCGGAAAATGTGTACTTTTCCCAAACCGACTTGCTGCCAGTTTTCATGAAGCACTCTTATTCTCAAGCAAAACAGAACCAACTCTAAAAGCACTGGACACTGTTGGCAATTACTCAAAATAATTGTTCGCATAAAAACTTACTGTGGCAACGACCAATGGAGAGCTGCTGAAAGTATAAAACATTGTGAGAAACGGCTCCCTCTGAAGTAACGTAGTTTTTGAGAAAGAGGTAATTTCTCACCCAACATAACTTCGTGAACCATATACTATTTGATTGAACATATAACAGACCGTGTTAGTTCACGTATATATAAAGAAAATCACACAATTTCGAGGCCTACTTGTGTTTATGATTATATTCTACTTTTAAAACACCTTTCCAACCATATTCATTTCATAACAAACGTTTTTTATAGCCCAAATCGCCCAATCAAAGGCAACGTGTCCCTTTAATGTGAACACAAATCATTAAAATCATTTTGAATCTTTTGTTTATACACACGCGGTCACTAACTTTGGCTGCACCCGGTCAAATTGGTCCCTAGTGTCCCTTTTATCCCTGGTATCCCCAACCAACACTGAAAATAGGTCTTGATCTCGAACGAACCCCTTTCAAATCTCCACTTGACTTCTTTTACAATCCCTTTTCTGACAATATTGACGGCAGAGTGGAAACAGTGGCTTCCGATTCACGTCAATGCAGAGGTCGGATAATGACAAGACCATCACAGCCAAGTATCTATGGAATGCCAGTTACACTAAACAAAAATAATACCTCGATTGTTTATTACACATATATACCCAGTAAAGTTGCCATTAAAACTGCCCGAGTGTAATGCACTGAGCGCATGATATTCATCGGCTTTTGTTCTGGAGTTCGACCACGAGCCTCGAGTGCGAGGCCCATTTTTTCACGCCAAGTGCTCATTTCGTAATCTGCCTTATCTGAGCCCCTTTCGCACTGCGTCTTTTATAAGACCGTATTTCTTGTTCAAACAGACATGAGTGCACGTGCGACGAGCTGGAGATAAACCTCATTATAAGGGCGGGCTGAATTATCTTTTATTTTATCGGAATGAAATTCGGATGTTGGGAGGAACTCGGGGACCAAGTTACACGCATCCGCGCGTGCTGAAGGGTGCACATACTCTACTATAACGTTTCAGTGGGGTCATGCAACTTATAGATTGTGTGATTATAAGAATCTATCACAACCTGGGGTTCTAGGTATTCAACTTGTCAAGAGATTTCATAAATTTGGGCTTTTAAGTTGGTCTTGTTTAGCTTGGGAATTGAAGCAGTGTCTCTTAAAAACTGGCGGCAAGTCAGTTTGGGAAAACGTTTTCGGGTGTTTTGTTCGGGGGGTAACTGGCTCAAATTCCAAGGCCAACCTGCCACCAAAATGAAAAGAAATATGAAGTTTAGTTGTCTGAAAATATATTTGAGTGATTATCAAGAGGCTGAGAGACTTTAAATATTTGCTGACAATTTTTTTAATTTAATCATTTTAGTATTGTTTGCTATGGGAGTCTAGAGTGGTGCAACGTGATGGTTCCGTAGTTCGTGGAGGGCGCCACCAACCTCTCAAAAATAATTAAACAAAGGTGATTTATCATCTCTATTTTAAAACATTGCAACACGATGCTTTTGGGGACGGGTATAGACGGGTATAGAGATAAATCACCGATGAAATTGCTTGTCATTTATGAAGAGAGATGTTTCTCCAACGGCTGCTGATATGACTGAATTGATTCAGTTATAGATACTCCACTTTTACTTCCATACACCTTAGGCCAAACAAAAAAATACCAGTTGCTCGTCCCCTCCTTCATCCTTTTTTGAGGCCGCACCCTTTTTTAAATTTATTTTCTTTTTACATTTTATTTGTGAAAAAGACAAATTTTCTGTGTTTTTCTCATTAAACTTACTAATAACTGCATAAAGTGGTGACTTAAATCTGGAGAATATTGGTGGCCAGTTTGAAATAAAATGCTTGGCGGCCACCTTTGCAAGAAATACAAAATAAAAGGCCCTCATCCTCCTCTATTTGAAAAAAACCCGGACGATCAACTGGTATTTCTTTTTTATTTGCCATTATTCTAAAAATGATATACACAACCCCTAGTGCCATTCAAACTAACACACACACGGCACGCGACCGAACAAAGGCGTGCAATGCAAAGTTTACACAAGGTCTGCCGGACTCTCCAGTGGCGAGGGCCGGGGCTCAGTGCCGGGCCTTTCAACAAGCACACCGACCGAAGTGGGCGGCGCGTGCCCCGGTGGTCTGGCCGCGTGTGTGGGACGATTTCACCCCTCCCTTTCGGGGTTATAACGAGCTCCATTTGAAATCCCATATCCCGATTCACGAATTAAGGAACCGCAGTTTAGATAACGAGGTATGATTTGCGTAAGCACGGTCGGCCATTTATGGGACTCTTAGCCTTATAAATGGCTGACCGTGTTTGTCGACGAGGTAAAAGGAAAACCACGCAATTTCGAGTGCTACTTGTGTGGATAATTATATTCTACTTTTAAAATATCTTTGTAATCGTATGCATTTTATAACAAACGGTTGAAAACGCCTTTCAAAGACCAACTCGACCGATCCAAGGCAACGTGTTCCTTTAAAGAGTGTTGCACAACACTGTCAGTTAACAGAACCACACAGGAGTAGAACAGACGCGGGTATAGTTTTTAAAATTAAAAACTATTGCATCAACTATTCTTCTTCTAATGTTTATAACTTTCTGCCAAATACTAGAATGAAGTAACCCCAAATGTGCCTTACATTCAATACCCCCATTTTCTCAAAAACGTAACGACTAAATGAAGCTGAAACTTCTACAAGAAAAATATTACACATAACTTCATGCAAAGTGAGTGGAGATTCATGTCATGGTACTAAAAACCTTTAAGCGCAGATTTTTTCCCGCGATAAACAGAGCCATGACATTTTGAGCCAGGTGTATGAAAAGTTCACGTATAGGCTTATTGATGAAACCATTAGAAATCTATCTTAGTATCAATGTCAATCATGATTAATAGTCCATTGCCTCACACATTAATTCCCACTCCTTGGTTGATACAAATTGCTTCCAAACGAGGCGTTTCACCCCGTGGGGCCCATAAACAGGCTAACAGAAAGACAAACATAATGCTATCTACAGTAGATAGCGTATATAGGGATTTGATCAAAAATGGACACACTTATCCCACGTGTGTATTAGTTTTATGCAAGATAAAAACTAACATTGGATGACTATAACCCGATTACCAAGCGTCCAAGTTTGCTCTGCAAAGTTGCTTAAGATTTTGAAGTTAATGTTGGTGTTATGTATCAACAATTTAAAAGCAAAAGCTTATACAAAAAACCGCAAGATATTAGTTACGTCGCGTGGATGCGGGGACGGAGGTCGCGTGTACGGCGCACGAATGTGCCGATCTGCGGTGGTGATAAAATTGTTTGAGTTAAAAGCCGCAGTTGATAATAGTGCGTATAAGAGGAAGGAAATAACATGAAGTCATTTGTTATTATGTACCGGTAATTCGGTCAAGTGGTTAAATAGATCAAGATATTTAGATAAGATACCAGAGTGCTAACCCAGTCATAAAACCTGGTTGTTTTTTTCGTTTAAATGAGTCTGTTGGCCTCATAAACGGGGGGACGATGGTTGGTGGTGACGGGGATGACAGGGATACCCGGGTGGGGGGGGGGGTTCTGCTCAGGGGTTCCGGATGGCGCAACATTTCACGTTTCAGTGTATGTTGATGTGCTAGGCAAAATAACAGATGAAGATAAGTTTCTTGTTTTGTTTTTTTTCCCTGAAAATTGCAAAATTGTTACATGGTGCTATGTGAAAGGATTAGATCTTATAATTCAAACGAAGTCCCACATATAGGCACACCTTTTAGGAAATAGTGGACGTTGGAGTGCCTTCAGTGTCACGGGTGGATATGCGCGCCATAAGAAGCCACTATTATTATTATGGTTAGCCTATACGAATAGCAAGAGTAACCCGCAATTTTAAGACAAAAACAAGCAGTTAAGTGTGATGTATTAATACAAATGACACATCAATCATGACATTAACAAAAACTGCTGAAGACCAATTTGTTCAGAGCCCATAAATTTGTTCATTGTTAATTATCTATTTGTTCAGTGCTTTGATCTAGTGTATAGGATATGTGCGTTTTATAAGAACTTTGTATTATTATTATTATCTTGGGATACATTATTGGTGCTTCAAAGAAAACGAGCCCTGAACACGGCCGGTGTAACCCTCTCCAAGTAGCTGGTTTTTAAAGGCACTAGACACGTTTGGTTATTGTCAAAGACCAATATTCTCACTTGGTGCATCTCAACATTATGCATCAAAATGACTAATCTGTGAAAATACTCAATTGGTCGAAATGTGCAAGAAACCCATACGATCCTCCAAGCAAATACTAAAGGTCACCAGGGCCCAATTTCATAGAGCTGCTAAGCACACAAATTTGCTCAGCATGAAATATTCTTCCTTGATAAAAACAGGATTACCAACCAGATGTTAACGTGATTTTCGAGGATGAGCAAACAACGGTTGAATACCAGTAACAAGGAATATGCAACACATTGAAATCTGGTTGGTAAACCTGTTTTTATCAAGGAAGAAATTTCATGCTTGCAAATTTGTGTGCTTAGCAGCTATATGAAATTGGGCCCAGATCATTCCCTCCTTCAAATTCCCAGATATCAACGTTATAAACCTTTATCGCGCTGTCTCTATCTTGGTCATGTTTCTCGTATCGAATAACAATATTGAATGCAAACAATCATTTTGCAAACAGGAACCAGACTATTTTGTTCTTCCAGCCTCGGTTTGGTAACATTGATATCAATGGGAGAAGTTCAAGGTGGCTGCACCATGACAGTGGTCTATTGTGGGATGACTCGTTCTGCTCTCTAGAACAACCTGCTCGTCGCCAAGCCTCTCATCAGCTATTTATGTCAAACGATAACTTTCTTCCCAATTTTTACCAACATTTTAGGGTTATTTTCTGCACTTCGCTTTCGTATCATTGTTAAAGCCATTGGACACTTTCGGTTAACAGTATTGTCCAAGTCCCACACTTCGTGTATCACAACTTATATATGAAATAACAAACCTGTGAAAATTTAGGCTCAATCGGTCATCGGAGTCAGAGAGAAAATAACGGGAAAACCCACCCTTGGTTTCCACACGTTTCGCCGTGTCATGACATGTGTTTAAAATAAATCCGTAATTCTCGCTATCGAGAATTGATATTGTTTTAATGTTTTCTCAAAAAGTAAAGCACTTCATGGAATAATATTTCAAGAGAAGTCTTTCACCATAACATTCTGTAAACCCTGTAAATTATTTAGTAAACTATTTTTTTTCTGTACCGAAAGTGTCCAATGGCTTTAAGCGCATTGAGCGCGCTGCGTGACGAATTGTGCGCTATATAAAATAAGAAGATTGTTAGTCCTGCAAGTTCAAATTATTTTACCCGAATAATATTATCATAACCCTATAATAGTGCTTCCTCTTCCATTGAAATTTTGCATGAGAAGCTAAGATAATTTATTGCATCAGTTGCTATAGGCCCTATAGGCCCAAACATAAAAGCTGGCTCTTTTTGGTCTCGAAACATCCGTCCCAGTGTATTGAACTTGAATACTGTGACCCAAGATCCGGCACCTGTATTGATATATCAGCCCCCCTTTCGTCCTTTTTATTGCTCAGAATTGTACAAAACCAACAAAACCCAACTGAGACAATCAATTGTCATGAAAATTACATCGAAAATGTCCCGCGCCATGTCACATGACCTTTCTCAATGAAGCCTACAAACCAACGAAGCAACAATTTTGTTATTTTGTTTTTGTTTTGTAATAATGTCCCTTTTTCTGACAACAATAAAAGCTGTTCCGCATTAACGGATTTCGTAGGCAAAAGATCCAACAACACTACTGAGCAATATAACCACCACCACACACACGCGACTTCGGGATCCTTTACACCCTTGTAGTACCAATACAAAGACTTGCCTTTATTTGTGTACGGACCGATGCATGCTAAGCGCGACTGCACGCGCGACGAAATCATAATTATTATTATTCGAGCCCCCCCTATAAAAATGTCCCCGATGACTTTCATTTACACACGATCGGTTGTTACTGGTCGCCGACGTTTGTTGTTATTTCGGGAAATATTAAAACACATTATCCGCCGGGGGAGGAAATATTAATTACGAAAGGAGGACGATCGAGCAAGATTGACTCAAATGAAACGGCCACGTGCGCTGTATTTTTATTCTCATTTATTGATTGGTTTTGAATTTTTTGTTTCCCTCCTCCCCCCCCCCCTCCCCTTCAAATTGCCTGCGTGCCGACCGGGCGGGACGAACCGAGCATTTTTGTTTGCGGGACCGGCAGGCAATACCGACGGCCGATGGGACCGTGGTGTGCCGGTGTGTTACTTCGGACCGGACCGGACCCTCAATATTATACTAGGATACATAACTTTTTGTTACAAGTCCTCGGTCCTAAGAACACAAACATTAGTATGCGCCTGCAACAGTGGACCTCACTATAATTGTCACTCTTTTGTTTATACTTTTTTGCAACAGCTCCAAGTGGTTTTTGTACACGATTTCCAACTGTGGACCTTTCCCGAACCTTGGACCCTATATTAATTCTCTTTTGTAATAGGTTCCCGGTTTGAATTTGTTTACCGACCCAGACCCACATTACTCAGACCCACCGATTAAGTAAGATGGCAATTTTGGTTAAAGGCACTTCACAAAGAGTTAAGACTCGTCTTATCTCAAGTTAAGGCGAGTTACTGGTCCTAAACTTAGGACTAGCCGTACGTTTTTGTATCTTTGTGAAATCGCTCGCGCTGGCAGATTTGGTAATAACTGTGAAAGACCAGTATTCTCACACTTGCTGATCTCAACATTATGAAAGAATCTCTGAGAATGCAAGAAAACAACGAAAGAACAAAACACCCATGTTGCACAATTGCATGTGCTTGCACATACCTAAAAAGGGTTCCTGCATGAAGTCTTATTAAAATTCAAATAATTTTAGTGCGAAATTACCTCCTTCTAAAAACAAACAAGTTACCACAGGGGAGTCGTTTCTCACAATGTTTTATACTATCAACAGCTTCTTTGACAATGTTTTATACTATCAACAGCTTCTTTGCTCCCAAGTAAGTTTTTATGCCCATTATATTTTGAGTACCAAAAGTGCCTTGTGCCTTTAACGCATTAAACCGTCAGGGTGTGGAATACTGGAGTGGTATTTTTATTCGACGGGCGATGCTTACCGCCGAAGGAATTCCGGTATTGTTTTCGAGCACCGACTCGGAAGATATGGCATGCGCGACCACTTCGCTACTTGGTATACTCATTGTCTTGTTCTCCACTATTATCCCCCCTAACGTTGTTTATTCTGTCACAGCGGTGGAGCAATTACACTCGGAAATATTAATTACCAACAAAGAGCGGCTGGTCGAAGAAGAAGAAAAAAATGCACATAAAACAAAATATATATATGTATACACACACGCACGCAAATATGCACGTCTAAAGTATGTAGACCGATTTTCGCCCCACGTGCAGCGTATTTTGTTTTCAATCATTGAGCGGTAATAAGTTCGCGCGCAAATAAATTGCCTTCAAAAGTCAGTTCGGTCGCTCGCGCTGGGCTGATGCCATTCTCTCAAGGCGAAGGGGGAAAGAAATCAATATTGTCTATACGGAGTCTTTGGGTAAGGTAACAATGGGGTTCCCCTTCTGTATACATGTCAGTTCGATGAGAGAGGAGGAGGAGGAGATATATAGGAGTATGAGACGTTGTAGGCACCGAGGACTGTTAAAACATGCAAGATAGAATAATATTGACTTTCATATTGGTCGTTTGTTTTGGTGTCCAGTATTCGAGACTGATGGAGACTTTGACCGCCACGTTAGGCGGCGGAGGCGCGCTTCACTTACGTAGTGTTAGTAATGACTGTAAACATCAATGGCAAAAAAATAAATTTGTATACTAAGTGCAGCATCTTTGGGTGGTATAATGCATTTTTAACAACATTTCATTTCGAAGTACCTACGAATATGGGAAAATCAGTTACTTTTTATCCCCCAAAAGTTGAACACTAAGATGATAACGCTTCTCATATTGTGTATTCCTATAGGAATTATTCTTCCTGCGTGGACGATCGCCCCGGAGCTTCTAAAAAACGCGACCACCTTTTGAAATGAAATTTTCACAGATTAACTTTATTGATACATTTTTATAGGATATAAACGGTTCCAAAAACCAAAGGTATACATTACCTGTAAGTAAGTGAGGTTTGTTGTGACACCGTAAAATCTTCTTTTGATTGGCGGCTCTGAGAAGAGCCTGTTTCTTCTCTTCTCGGTTGGTTGTTTTGACAATTGCGCGTGCTTTACGTATATACGTGCTTAGGGCTTCAGACGAGAGAATGAAGCCTGAAGCTGAATCCAAAGCCGAAGCAGTGGTTTCAAAAAGGGCATATGCGCGGGGAAAAAAAATGATGAGACGAGAAACCTTAAGCCGAGGGCGCCCTACTCAAACGATGTAATATGCATTTGATTTTTAGCCGATGCTTCACAACATAACAAATTGTTTGTTATATCACTTTGTATTCGTTTTAACTGGAGTGTTCAACCTTTCGCTGGTGCGATGGTTATTGTTGTTAAACGAACCATTTTTTCCCCATTCAAATCAAACCAAATCAAACATTATGCCGATCCAGAAGAAAAGAAAAAATACTCCAACTTAAGACTAGTCCCAACAGTAACTAAAAACTTAAGGGTAGTCCTGAGTTACGACGAGTAAACCCGACCTAACTGGAGACAAGACTTAGTCTTGAATGTCTTAACTCTTTGTGAAATCAACCCTGTTTGTTCAAGTACAATGATAGCCCCTTTGCGAACCTACCGCTGGATTTGAGCTTCAGCTTGTGGGCTCTGCCCGTCTAGTGTTTTGAGCCATGTTCCGAAAGCACGCGTTTTCAAATGAACTTAGCCGGAGCCCAACAAACCCATCCGTGATTTCGAAAAGGCCTATGACATACGTGAATATAGATGGAATGTACATGATGTCATTATTGGCCACCATTTTTGATGAAACTTGCACGCGTGATTGAAAGGGTATTATTATTAGGGAGGTTTAGCTACACGTTACGCGAGCAAAAACGTGAACGTGAACGTCAAAACATTGTGTTGTTTCCAGGTGATGTTACACTTTTGGCTTATTTCATGCTCACGTATGACGTATGCACTTACGTACATGACGTGAAAATGGTATATTCACGTATAACGTGAGATTTTAACAACACAATTTTCCGACGTTCACGTTACTTTTTTTGCTCGCGTTACGTGCAGCTAAACCTTCCAATTGGCTGAGAGTTGTGCCCAGCGCGTACACGCGTGTGCAAAAATTATTTTGTCCATTGTTTATCAGCAAATAGATGGCGGTCAGCGACTGTGAAGATGATTTTAGTGACGACAAAGACCAGACTTTAATTTTTCCGGTCAGTCTCGGTTTTGATGCGTTATAATTGGAAGATGACCAAACAAGATGCATTGCGATAACTTGACCATTTCTTCCCCAAAACCGTTAACACATTAATGGCGTATCATGGCCGAGTGGTCAAGTGCAAAAATACAAAAGCGTTACAAAAATGGGTCGCATAATTCAAAATCTTCAAAACATATGTCTGGAAATAAATGATGATAAGCGTTTTGAGGCGCGCGTATTATAAGGGTTTGGGCCTGTATAATAACTAGTTATATCACAAGCAGCCAAGCTTAAATTTGTTTTTATTATTAATATAAATATGTGTTCAGCCGTCCTCTTTTACTTCATTCCCTCTCACAGTCTTTTTGCCACACTAAATTTACAT
Source organism: Asterias rubens (assembly GCF_902459465.1). Taxonomy (NCBI): domain Eukaryota; kingdom Metazoa; phylum Echinodermata; class Asteroidea; order Forcipulatida; family Asteriidae; genus Asterias; species Asterias rubens. The sequence continues at coordinate 5,862,796 of NC_047076.1, forward strand.
AAAATAAAAGCAGGTGGTATAAAGTCGTTGTTACTCCGAACCCGGATTCTTGAACCAAAACGCCATAAATATACATTACTGTATGGCTCAATGACACGTACAATAAAAGGGTAAAACAAATAGCATAGGGGAAGCTTTTTTCAATTTAGAAGTTGGGACGTCGCGGACATCAATTGGGGAAGGGAGGGATGCGAGGGAAGTCTTAGTTACGCCACCGAGTGCATTCAATAATTTGGGTAGCGACTGTGGATGCATGCCCCACACGGAGTTTCCTCCACTAATCACTCCGGTCACGCACGACGACATTGCAAACATCCCCAATTGTCTTGTTTTGTGCGTTTCCTCTACATTTATGACCGGAGTCAGGGACGAGACCACGAAAAGGTGACAACTTGGGTCAACATAAATATTCATGAGGTGCAGTAGTGGGACAGCACATTGTGTATCACTGACGCCCCGATGTTCGGTAAAAGACAGTCTGGGATATAACCACCGAAATGAGAAAAACAAATAACTATTTGAATAAATTGAAGTAACAGAAACATAGACGATTATGTGAGAATAATATTATTTTTAAAAATCGTGTGTTGGTGATGTTGATTGTCGCAGTCAGAGTGTGATTCCCGACACCTGTTAAAATATCATGTTGTTCTTTCTCCACTTCTCCTAAATGATATTTAAATATTGTGTGGGGATACCACACACAAACGCAGCTGTTTGGGGAAATAAACGATATTCTTTGAATATTGTTTCTCTTCTATTTTTCTGGCGGAAGGACTACATTATAAACAAATTCAGTTTGCATAAATCAATACTAATGGCTGAGCGTTTAGAAATGGATCCATATATACTTCAAATAAACAAAGATATTATGGAAACGAACAGATGTTGTTTAAAAAAAAAGTTAATTGGACCTAATTTGAATTAGGTCTAATATGATAATGAACTTCACACACAGAATTAATGATATTTCAAAGGATGCGACAACATTGCTTAAATTGAAAATATAAATGTACAGATATTTGCTCTTATTTTCAAACACTGATATAAAGATGACCAAGTGGGAAAACTCCTTTGAAGTAATAATTAGTATTAGGTTTGCGGTAACACCATGTGTGTTTTTCTTGCCAGGTAGAGTTTGTTCTTCTGAGAACTTGTATTGCTATATTTTCTACGTGGAGTAGATGTTCGGAATCCGGGAGACTTCTCCGTTCTGAACAGAACTGTATTGCTTTCTTTTAACTTGGCTGAAGGTAGTTTATATATCTTTACAGCCCGGCGCTTTAAAGCTCATATTTTTCCTCGTTATTTTTTAAAACAGGTAGGCTCAAGTTATAAGGCCATAGTGGTTGACAGAGAAGTGGGGTGCAATCTGTAGCTATAGCAGGCCAGAAAGACTGGGGCGAGCACATTCTCTACACGGTCTCCTTCTTTCGAGTCCATTCTCTGCTATTAAAATATTTGGCCAGGATTGGGCGCATCTCACAGCCTTCTCATTTGCTGCCATCAGGTCTTCAAGACAGCACTGCTCCTCAAGGGCTAGGCATCGAAGAAGGCATGGGCTGAAATTCACTCTTATTGATTGAAACATAGGGATAAATCACCACAGGTTGTCACTAGTTTCATTTGATTGGAGTGAATTTCACACTACAACTCCAGAGAGTAGATTGGGGTTGATGTGCCACAATCACTGTTGACGTCATCATCGTCGGTATACCCCTGTTTCTTCATGGATGTCTTGCATCGTCCCACCCCTATAGTCTATTGAGGGACGTCCATGCTCTTCAGTCCGAAGTGGTAGATGTGCTGTAGTTGGGGTGAGCAGCTTCTCGTGATAGTGACTGTGGGTTATTGTATGTATACACAACATACTGGACCGAAGGCTTTTAGTTTGCTTGAAAAAAGTTTTGGAGGTATGAGTAAAATTTGTTCTTACGAGTTTAAAGCAAAAATTGTTGAAAGACCAATTACCAATGCTTGAGCGTACACTTTTCACAAAATGTTGAGTTACGGATGTTATGCAGCTAGAAGCAGTTGCTTTGTCCCTCATGAGTTGTTGAGTCTCGTTTGGATTGAGATTTGTGTCTCTTTGGCAGTAGATTATTACCAATGATGTGCGCGTGCTTGAAAAGTATATTTGTTTTCCTATTCTTAGCTTTCCGTAAAACTCAACGCGAAACCAGCCCTAAAGAAAAAAATCAAATTAGATGGACGGTATACGTTTGAAGAAAACAATCAGTAAAGAAGGATTCACTTTACAGAAAATATCCTGACTCAGTAAATCGGCTGAGCGGTTCAGAGCACTGAGCTCTGATGTATCTGACCAGCAAAGTGTGGGTCTAGATTCTAAACCCAACTGATGCTCCGTGCTCGTTTCAGACTTATTTCAATTTCCCTGATGGGAAAGTTACACATTCAGATGCGTCGGGAAACGTCAGACTGGGCCCTGGGTGGTCTGTGGAGGAGGCAGATGTGGCAGCTCAAGACTTGTCTATTTGGAAATTCTTTACCAATCAGGCAGCCAGTGCAGAAATGCATGATGCTGACTGAGCTCACACCGGGTTACCCCTTTATTAAAAGGCCTACCCCTGAGTATAGGGATATTATATAGGCCCTATAGCTAATTCCCACAAAATTTGGCTGGTAATTCATATATTTGCTCAAGATTTGCTCAAGATTTTTCCTCGAAAATTGCTCCTTATACCATTTAGAGGGAACTTTAGTGACGGCTTTTGACGGTCATTTAAATTGATTCAAAAACTAAAATTGAAATTGTAATAATGGAATAGAAAACTTTAGCATAAACATGAAAAGAAATCTTCTAATTATACAGAGCGTGTGCTGTTTAGTCATGGAGATATTTCCAACAACAAAACAACCCTCAAAAATTCAGATACATGTATTAATATCATGGTATTCTGTAAAGAAAGAATAAACTGCGGAACAAAAGGATGCAACTATCGGATATGATGGTCCTCAAATAACGTAAAAATGTATGACAAATGATCCATGTCCCTCTCATTGACATGTGAATGCGTGGCCTGTGAAGAGCCATGTTGGGCACATAACAATGCGAAGCAAAGTGTTCAATGGTGCTGGGGTGGGGGCTCGGGAGCAAGTGTGGTGCATGTTTCAATTCGTTAATACCGTATTTTCTTTTGAATAGGAATTATGCTACTATCATTATGTTTTGTTGTTAACCGTGACCGATGGGGGTCTATAATTAAACAGCGAATGCAGGCGTTTTTCGCGGCTCGTACGGTGAATTAACAAGCTAAGGCAAGCAGATGTTTGTTTGAAGATTGTTTCTAAAAACCGCCCATATCAATCATTATTAGTTGAGGGCAGGACTCGGTTATGATGACAACACTGGTATCTAATTGCTGGGCCTAATTGGCCTCTTGGTGGCGAAGAAAAAGGTTCTGTCTCGGCATCTTAAAATGTTTGAGCAGGATTGGGCGCATCTTCCCACATCCTTCACGACAGCACTGCTCCTCAAGGGCTAGGCATCGAAGAAGGCGTGTACTCTGTTAAAGTTTTAGACTGAAATTCATTTTCGGCATCTTAAAATGTTTCACCAGTTACAGGATTGGGCGCATCTCACAGCCTTCTCGTTTGCTGCCATCAGGTCTTCAAGACAGCACTGCTCCTCAAGGGCTGGGCATCGTAGAAGGTGTGGTATAGATAGGGGTGATGTGCCACCATCTCATTTGGTGTCATCATACTCGCTATTTACCCACATTTCTTCATGTGTGTTGCATTGCCCAACTCCGTACATAGTGTATTCAGGAACTTCCATGTTCTCCGCGGTTCAGGTTGGTTGAATGTACTTTATTTAGGAGGGGAAGCTCCTCAAGGGCCCAATTTCATAGAGCTGTTTAAGCAACAAAATTTGCTTAAGCAGAAACATCCTTGCTTTGTAAAATCAGAGTACCGGCCAAGACTCGACTCAATTGTTATGCTAAGTAAACAATAGCTAAATACCAGTCACAAGCAATATTATATGGCATGACATTTGGCCAGTAACATGTGTAAAATAAGCAAGCTATTTTCGTGCTTAAGCAATTTTGTTTGCTTAAAGCCATTGGACCCTTTCGGTAAACAGTGTTGTCCAAGGCCCACAATTTGTGTACCACAACTTCTATAGCAAATAACAAACCTGTGAAAATTTAGCCTCAATCGGTCATCGGAGTCGGGAGAAAACAACGGAAAAACCCACCCTTGTTTCCGCGCGTTTCGCCGTGTCATGACATGTGTTTCAAATAAATCCGTAATTCTCGTTAACGAGAATTTATATTGTTTTGCTGTTTTCTCAAAAAGTAAAGCATTTCATGGAATAATATTTCAAGAGAAGTCTATCACCATTGCCTTCTTTAAACCCTGTAAGTTATTTGTAAATCTGTGAACTTTTTTTTTTTTCTGAACCGAAAGGGTCCAATGGCTTTAAGCAGCTCTATGAAATTGGCCCCTGATTTGGGACTGTGGGTTCTTACACTGCATTGACAATTGGCTTTATAGTTCGCTTGCAGTTTTTTGTTTTAAGGTATGAGTAGAGTTGATCTTTACGATTTTAAAACCAAATTTTGAAAGCAATGAAACTCAAATCAGTGAAACATTTGGGATTTTATAATTTCCTCTCCGATGACCGTTGAGCTTTACGCCTGTCATGTTGGGTTATCATAAGCTGTGGTTACTTGACTTTGTCTGTATTGCCAATGTTGCGCTTGCTTGAAAAATATAAACAATTGGTTTTCAAAAACTTAAACCATCCTAAGACAAAAAAATCAAATAAGTGCCTGGTGCCTTGAAAACGCCTTTGCACTCATTACCGAAATGCGTCTCCGCATAACTTGTTTAAAATCATCCATAAGCCCGTTTCATACTATATATTACAAAAATTCAAGGTAATAAGAACCTGGAGATTTTAAACCTCACTGACACCCCATGTTCGTTTCACACTTCATTCAATATTCCCGGGGAAATTGCACACATTCAGATAAGCTCACCGGGTTAACTCCTTGCTCCTTTAAAGGCCTACCAAAGGCAGAGGTAAACAGCCCAATCTATTCCCAGCAAATAGCTTTTAACATGATTTGCTGTAAGGTTATAGTAGTTCAAGATGAGACGAATTCCCTCAAGAATGTCCCGGGAATGACTTATTAATCAGCATCCATCACCATTTTGGGTGCACTTTAGTATAGTGACGGCTTTTGACGGTCATTTTAATTCATAAAAAAAAACGGAAATAGAAGTGTTGGATAAAACATGGCATAAACAATAATACAAAAACAACCCTCATATAATTGTTTTTGTTTTTTGTTGCTCGTGCGGTGAACTAACAAGTTAAGGCAAGCAGATGTTTATGAGTTGTTTTAAATATGGTTTGTAAAAATTACCCATATAAATCATTATTAGTTGAGGGCATGCAGACTCTACCGCCGACGAATACAAAATCAGTTACGACGGTGTCTATTTTTACGGCCTATTATAGGTCAATGGTGAGGAAAAAAGGTCTTTCACTCGGCATTTTGTCCCCAGAGGGCGTGCGTGTGACGTAATAGCACCAATATGGATGTCTCAGTCTGCATGATCGCCGCGCAGAGTATTCTAGTTGATATCCGACTCCAAGCAATAATGTGTGTGTCAATAAGTGCCACGACAGGGACTCGAACCAGCACTCTGTCTATCATATTTTTCAATTCAATTCAACTCAATATTGGTTTATTTTCATATAAAAATACAAGACCAAATAAAAAGTCATAGACTAATGGCATTTGGTTAACAATAAAATTACATCAAAAATATATGTACAAGTTGTATATATTTACACAAGAGCTTTGGTCCGGTGTTCTTATCCGCTCGGCCACCACACGCCGTATGAATGTAACATTATTTTCTACCTCTGTAGCCCTTTTCGAATCCACGGCTTTGGCTTTGGATTCGGCTTCAGGCTCCGTTCTCTCGTCTGAAGCCCTGAGCACGTACGCAAAGCACGGACAATATTGTCAAAACAACTGCGGGGCCAATCTAGCCTGAGTCGAATCTGGAGCCGAAGCCGCGGTTTCGAAAAGGGTCTATGACTCATCTGTGACAGCTTTGCTCGGCATTTCTCAAACAAAACGTCCCCTGCAGTAATACTAACCCGATTGAACTTTTATTTTTTTCGTCAATGAAAAACCCCGTTACTCTGATGGGGGGGGGGGAGATGATCAGAGATTAGCCGGCGTTGACTCTTGGAGGCAAGCCGAGGATAATGATGAGATCACGGTAGGCCAACTGACTGCGACACGCTGTGTGAGATCCGGACCACCATTGTGTGATGTTGGGGGTTGTGGTGTTAAATGCGTGTAAATATTGCAAACATGCATGGGGTGTTTCGTTCCTAGGTCCTCCAGCCCACCAGGGAACCATTGATCCCTTATGTATTGGGCACAGTCCTCCAAACTAGAAGTCAATTCCCCATTTTTTTTAGAGGCAATGTTTTCCCTTTTGATGAAGGCACAGGACACGTTTGGTAGGTCTATTATTGTCAAAGACAAGTAATCTAGTTAGGTGTATCTCAATATATGCATAAAAAACAGACCTGTGAAAATTTTTACTCAATTGGTCATCGAAGATGCAAGATAACATTGGGGAAAAAAGCTGTTGCACTATAGTTTGTGCTTCATGCCTCGAATACGGCTGCAAGCCTGAAGTCTTGTAATATTTAAGTGAGAAAATACCTCTTTCTCAAAAACTACGTTACTTCAGCAGAGGGAGCCGTTTCTCTTAATGTTTTATTTACTATCTGTATGAGCTGAGGAAGATAACGGGTTACACAACACATCCACCTTTTTACGCTCAATGAAAAAAGAGTATCAACATTTTACTTGTGGATAATTTCTCATTTTATCTCACTAAGCCGCTTTAGACTTAATTTCATGTTTGGTTTGTGATAACAGAAATGCGTCAATAGTGAGTGATATCGGGCTTACGAGGATGGTAAATCGAAAATCCCCTTTTTGTTTCGAGTGTGGGAAGTTTGACCTGTGCGTACTCTCAATATTCACAACATACCGTAAGATCATAGATATCAGTCTAAAAATATTGCATTGTTTTTGTTTTTTTAATCCATAAGATTATTTTAAACGTACAATGAAAATTGGTACACAGATTTTGTTCCTGTGAGAATTTTCTCTGTCAGAAATGCTGTCATGTTTCTCCCTGATATAGATATTGTCTGGCATGTTTTGTCTGGTATTGTTTGGACTTGTTTGGACAGGTATTTATATCAAGTCAATCATGACTTAAAATAGTAATAAAGCGCTTTGTAAATACTTTTGGATAGTGGGCAATGCTAACATGTAATAGTGCTTCTAATAGATAAAGTTAAGTTTTTCAATTGGAACATGGGCTGTGCAAGCAGATAGAGCAAGGACCAGAGTGCGAGGAGCCTGACGTGTTTTGAAAACGAGATACCATCTCAAAATAACAAATCCATGAAATAAAATCTCCCGGTTTAATTCTAATCTGACAAAATGTCTTGAAAAGAAAAATACCATTGCAATTTGCTAGAGAGTGAATACAAGTTAACTTTGTTTATAATAATTTATTTAAGTTCACATTAAATCAGAATTTAAGCTTTGGACGAGAAAGCTTATTTCGTAGAAACCCCGTCTGCGAGTTACGACTGATATTGAGCGACTATCATATTCAACACGAACGTCAGTTGGAAAACTCTTAGATGGTTACAAGTAACCGGAAACAGAGGTCAAGTCCTGGTTTTCTTTGTTGATTGGTCAAGTTTATTTTGCTTTCATATTTCGGGACAAAATTGAACATTCCCGACAAAGTGATATAAATTGTGCAGCCATAGGCCAGGTATAAAGTATTTGAAGAAACAAAGTTGGGTTCGCATTGACTCAATAAACCTTATGCATTGACGTCACAGCCGCCATCTTGAGACAAGGATGGCAGTTTTGTTTTCTGTACATCAAAAATGTCACCGCCATAGTGCTTTTTAAAATACAAAGGTGGACAAAATTCTACGTTGATTAAAAAAAAAGGGAATCTTTAAAAACAATCAGAAAAGTTTGTGAGAAATGCAAAAAAAATACATACCGATACTGACAAGTGGTTTTAATCTCTAGGCGAGGGCGCCCTATAACCAAATGACGTCATATGCATAATGGTTGGGACAATAATTTGATCTATATTATGAGACCAATCGTTGAGACCCACTAGGTGCCGGAAGTTGTATACCGCGCGAGACTTTTACTCAGTTTATAATAAGGGGTTAGTTTGAGCTATACCCATAATAGGTTTAAAACTTGATCCACTGAACTAAAGCGACAGCTCCCTGCCCTGCCTCTCCCAACCCCACCTAACAACTCGTCTTACAAGCAGTTATAATGTTTTGCGTTGTTAATTCCTCTAAGCTGATGTCAGCAACAATGACAGTTCCTCCAGCCAGAGAGAGACAAGAATACACGTGTTGTGTCAAATCCGTTACTTTGTTTTTGAGGCTTTTATATAAGAGCTTGCTGCATAATGCCTTGGCGCATAGTGCGGGATTTATCGATCACGTAGTCTGCCGGATTAAGCAGCGATCCGCAGGCCGTGAGAAGAGCCGTTTTCCCCCGGGCATTGGAATGTCGTCTCGGCTGCTAAGACGGAAGAGAGCGATTTCACGGAGCTTTTTTCTCTCCCTTCTAAAGGGTTTTAATTTCGGCTTCTTTTCAATTAGGGAAAACACAGGATGTAGATACAAGACTGGGACAAAGCAGAACATGATTGCGTTTGAAAAAGGATGACGTTATAACATTACTCATAACGTTTTTACCCTTTTATGAAGATGTTTTAACTTATTTTTTAGGCAAAACACAGGATGCACATACAAGACTTAAATAAAGCAGAACATTCTTTAGTTTAAAAAGAAGATTTGGATTATCGACGGAGGATGTTCTAACATTAGTCACATCGACCGAAGAATGTTAAGGACCCTTGGTCACGGTTGAAAGCTAGGTTGTAGTTTCGAAAGCGAGGCTGAAGTCTCGAAAATATCAATTTCATTGGACAAGGCATACGATGAGGGACGTCGTTTGTGCAGGACAAGATGACTCAGTTTTCCCCCACTCATATCTTTCGTTCCTGACACTGTATGTTTCGCTTTACAAGCCTGACATTATTTAAACTTGACAATAAGGTTTAATGAAAGACACTTAACTGTCATTGCTGGATGTCATGAGTTACTGTCAAACCAATCGAGTCACACTCAACCTGTCAAGTACCTCTATCTACTCTCCCATGTTTCTCCATACAACCATCTCCCCATTGAGATGCTTAACTCATAAGTGGGTCTTCTGGACAAGACAGGTTAATGAAATGCAGCATGTAGGACCAGCGCCAGTTTCATAGCTAAGTTGGTAGAGCGCCGGCACTCTAATCCGGACGCCGTTGGTTCAAATCCCGCTCTAGTAATATTGTTTCTTTGCTCAACCCCAAATTATTAGGATTCGAACTGCCTCTAGCTGCCGGGCAACCTCGGTAGTCTAGTTGGTAAGACACTGCTCTAGAATTGCAAGGGTCGTGGGTTCGAATCCCACCCGAGTAACATGCCTGTGATATTTTTTCACAGGACTCGGGAAAGTACTGAGTATACAGTGCTAACACACATCGGTGTATGGGTAAAAACCAAAATTAATATTCTTTATCCCCGATGCAAATTTAACATCTATTATACCCAAATTATTTGTTATGTTATTAAAAGCAACACATATCGCACTTTGTGTTTACAGCCCCTTTCACACTACACTTTAATCCGGAAAATCTCCGTTTTAAGGAAAAAATTCAACACGGAGATTCTCCGAATTTAGTGGAGCGTTCTAACTTCACTTTTCGGGACTCAAGGTTATCCGGATTAACGAACCTAAAAGCTGGCCCAATTCGGGTAAAATTTAACACTGCCCAGGACTAGGGTTAACCAACCAGTCTCGGTGTTAAAAAACAAACGTTGGAATCCTTTGGCGTCCTTCTAGTGGCTTCCCAAAGAGTACAGCTAAACCCAACACTGTTGACCAGTAAAGACCGGCTAAAACACGGCGGACAAAGCTCGTAAACCGATAGACGCGGCCCGGTCTTTTATTATGTTTTATTGGCCCGAATGATAACTCATAATTATCTGTAATTATATAGCTTGAACTTGGTTGCTCCGAGTTGAAACTAGCGGATGTTTTTTATAGGTGTTTTACTGGTCGTAAACACGGCACCTCTGGAGGCGAGGCGTGAGTGTTTTTTTTTATAAGAACATGGTTTGGTTACGTAGGGCTTACCGCACAGCATGTGTATGCAGAATTAGAGAGATAAAACATTATGTTTAGACAGAGATATGTCCAAATGATGGTCTTTTTCGGCAGAGGTTCTTCGAAACTGCCTAAAATTATAGCTGATATTTCTACATTTTTCTTTCAAACAACTTGTTTCCAATTTAGCATCGACAAGGGCCGTCACACATGAGGCAACCCTTCCAGCCGTCGATTTTTTACAACACTCTTCCTAACTTAAGATTATGACTTATAGGACGATTTAAGTTCCGTAAGCATCGTTATAAGCATTTAACCCGTCCTTTAGGACTCGAGATCCTAGCGTTTCGTGAAATCAGCTGCTGGCATCTTGGAGGCAACCAACTACAGTGCATGCCACAGGACCACTTTGGTATACACATGAGTCTATTTTTTCGAACATGCTTTAATACGATCAACAAGAAAAAATATGTGAACATTGAAATGTGAATGTTTTTTTCTTGTTGGAGATTGCTTGCTCTCTTCATGTAAAACAGTGAAAAGGCACTTTTTGAAGAGCCATATGAAGGACAACTCTTTTTCGAGTGGTCTTCCACTCTTTTAGATTGAAGTTTGCATCTTTTTGAGTGATTTTTCACTCTGTCCTGGAGTCAACCCCTCTAAAAGAGTGAAATAACCACCACTCTTTTTGAAGAGCCATATAACGGACAGCTCGAAAAGTAAAGAGTGGTGTTTTTAACTCCTTTACATTAAGAGAGTGGAGATTTGCGAACTGTAAGTTGCCTCGTATCGTGTGGTCTGACATGTGCAATTTTCAGACCCACATTCAAAGTTTTCAATGTGGTATTTTAAACAGTGGATTCAAAACGTGGACAAAGTAACCAATCAAAGTAACGGTATACCACACAGATCCCCTAGTTCTGTTAAAGACGGACACTATTGGTGATTGTCAAAGACCAGTCTTCTCACTTGGTGAATCTCAACATATGCATAAAATAAGAAACCTGTGAAAATTTGAGCTCAATCGATCATCGAAGTTGCGAGATAATAATGAAAGAAAAAACAACCTTGTCACACGGAGCTGTGTGCGTTCAGATGCTTGATTTCGAGACCTCAAATTCTAAATCTGAGGTCTCGAAATCAAATTCGCGGGAAAATACTTCTTTATCGAAAACTGCGTCACTTCAGAGGGAGCCGTTTCTCACAATGTGTTATACTATCAACCTCTCCCCATAGTTCGTTACCAAGTGAGGTTTTATGCTAATTATGAGTAATAACCAATAGTCCCCATCACTGCCTTTAAAAGCAGTAACTTGACGAAAATATGTCTTTATATAGGAATTTAGGGCCCAGGCCTATCTAGATCAAAGAAACCCAAACCACACAGAATCATTCTCATTCTTTAGATCTTTTGGGATGGTTGCTTTATCACAAATATCATCACACCCTTCCTCACGTTCATTTCAAACTATAGAAAAGTTTCACAGTTTCCAACTATAGTCCTTGAACCGCCATGCAACGACACCACACAAACCCGTGAAGGTTAGCGGATACGCACTCCAAAGTTCTGACCTATATATGGTTGTTTTTGAAAAATTCACTCAAAAGAACAAGTTCTTTTACCCGACCAGATAGTTTTGACCTTGTCGCAACACCGTGACCACATGCTCTTGAAAGAGTCCTAATTGTAGAATGAAAATCTCTTTATTTTCCCACGTCTGTATCACAACAAACGGATACATCCGAAGTAATAGGATGGCATACGGGCTAACAGGTTGGCATAGTGCCTGGGAGAATGGCCGTTGGGTCGGGGCAGGCGCTCGATGGTCGCGGGGCGCTAGATGTTGTGAGACGGCGTGGATTTTTTCCTTGGCCCTGGTGGAAAAATCCACGCTGTCCAAAGTTTGGGATTGTGATTGTGAACCACATAGACATCATGTCAAGAGAATACCTGACAGGAAATAGTAAGGTTTCAAACAAGGTATATTTTTGGCAACATAGTTCTGTGGTAAACTTTCCTTTTTTTGCATGGCGAAATTGTCTGTTTGAGACTGTGTGTTTATTCTTTAATACTGATCCCTTGGCCCAATTGTCGTCGAGTTCAATTCTAAGGTGAAATTTTGCTAAGCATGTGTACTAAGCCGGGAACCAGACGTTAAAAGTGCACAGTCACTGTACTATGGTTGGTACTGGTAGCATGTTTCTAAAAAGTTGTCTGCTTATAGATATTTGTATTTATAGCACTCAAATGAATCAGATACTCTCTGCACATCATAACCATGGGCTTGTGTTGTTATTAATGTGGAGTGTAAGCGCAACACAGTTATGCTTACGAGAATATGACTACCAACCAATCTACCATGTCCCATGTGTACAATCTGGGAGTCCTGCTCATCTCTGTGTTGCAAACTAAACTGTAAAGCACTATTTTCTGCTTTAACAGCTCTATGTGAAATTGAAAGCTGAAGCTTTTTAGGCCCAAACTGAAAACTCATGTTTGTTGTTTAAATCTCTTTTTCAATCAATGATGATGACACTAAGCAGAACACTAATCTGGGTCTTTTGGTGACCCAGGGTCGTAGCCCTGAAACAGAAACACTGAGGAAAATGGTAGGTACAACAAAGTACACAGACCGTTATAGAACTATAGTGACCCACTGTCGCCCCAACACAATTCCGACACTTTTCTCTTCTTTAGCAGCGGGCTCGATCGATAGGCAGAGCCCCGCAAAATCCGCGTTGTCCCCCGCCAACAGAAGGCCGCTGTGCACGCTAGATCAATACCATCGATCTTTACTCTCAAAACTTTCGATCGTTTTCCCCCTTCATCCAAATCTCTATGATGGATAAAAGTGGACTGGGTGTTAGAGATAAATGGGGAGTTCTTTTTAAGCAATAGTTTTTAGATCCAGTATTTTGAGTGGACTTCAAAGCATTCAGGATTATTTGCTTTAAAATATACGCGGGAGGATTCGTGGGAACGGGATTCCGAGGGATTTGGACTTAAATTATTACTTTTGGCGGGAGTTCAGAACAAAACGGAGCTGAAGGATTAGAGTTAAGCTTTATGCGATAAAGATAATCAATTAGTGAATGAAAAGTTCGTTTAGTTTATGTCAAAGTGTCATGATAAATTGTTAAGAATCCTGTCATTCTATAGAGTGCGGCAATGTATATTGCACTGATGACTGTGTCCGTATCGCTGAAAATGCCCAACGAAACGTTCATCAATTAAATACATGTATACAGATTCAATATTATAGTCAAATGAACAACTTTTACAATATCATTACATCCTCAGGTAGTAGGACCCAAAATGCATCATATAAGTAAACTCACTGTACTCGCCAGCCGCTGATGAGGTAAACTTTAAAACTGCTTACGAGACAAGGGGTGGATTTCACAAAGAGTTAGGACTAGTCTTATCTCGAGTTAAGGACTATCCATGCAATTTGTTTATCTCCTAGGACTAGTCCTAAGTTAGGACTAGTCCTAACTCTTTGTGAAATCGACCCCAGAACACCAGGGTTAACCCCTTCTCTTCCCGGTAGTGTATTTGTGTTATTGTACGTCCACCACCAATCCTGGGTCGATTTCACAAAGATCTTAGGACTATAGTCCCAACTTAGGACATAGTCAAGAGATAAACTAAAAACTTCAGGCTATAAGTTAGGATGAGTAACTCGTTCGAACTCGAGATAAGACTTTCTGTGAACCCCACCCCTGTACAAAAGACCAATGTCCAAACTGAAAGGCAAACCAAATGGAGTCGAACCTACCAGAAACACCACAGCTTGAGTCCGATGGTCTTAACCACTCGGCCACGAAATGCCACGAAATGCCACGAAATGCCACAAACCAAACATGCATTTTATATCTCGAGCGTAATGATAAGTAATTAACATAATTCATTAAGCAACGACATTTGAAATAAACAGCATGATTCAAAACAAAGATCATTCTTTATATACAACAATAACTGTTGATTATGCGGCAGTTGCTGCTTTTTATGGTCGAATACGCACTGCACTTCTCATATATGAATTTTCATATATTTTTTTTAACTCAAGGGTTGTCAGGTTCGGGTAAGTTTTTTTTCAACGAAAAGTTGTTGTTGACGAGCGAAACAGCTGCTCTTGTTTACGTCAGTGAAGTTAACTCTTCAAAAGTACAAGTATAGACCTGTTTAAAAACAAATTATGAGTCCTTTGGTTTTTGAAAAACCGCTCGATTGGTTAAAACCTAAATGTAGATATAAACAATAAAACTAATCTGTGAAAATTCCATTTCAAAAGTTGGCATAATAACCTTTTTGACGAAAATCTCGAGCGGTTATGTCCATGCATGCAGGTAGAATAATCCGTCATTTGTTTTTGGGATACACAATCTGAGAAACATTCTCATATTACAATGTTTTGAAACCCTCTCTTTAAAACCCCACTCATTTCAAGGGAATCTTTTTTTAAAATTTTACACATTATCAACAACCGCAGTGCTTCTTAAAACCCTACCAAGTAAATTTTTAGGGTCACTATTTTTTCAGAAGAAAATCATCAAGGTACACTCCCTTTCATACCGATATCGATTTTGTTTTCCCCTTACGTGTGAAAGCACTGTGTGTGCCCACTTAATACTTTCCCGATATGCTTATAGTACTTTCCCGATGTGTTTAGCTGAACAAAATTATGGCATTTGCCCTTAAAATGGAGAGGTGAAGTCCATTGAATTATGAGGTTGAATCCACCTGTTTAAAGATAGGGAGATACCGGGGATCATGAACAGCCGCGAGACACTGAGACCTCGGCTGCAGTGCATGGCTCCAACCGGGGCAATATTGCTCAGGTAACGGCGGGAAGACTCAGCCTGCGATGGTGAAAGAATCCTACAAGTCTTACTGCTGTTTGTCTTTTTAACATTGGAAACTATGTTTACTGGTTTGAGAAGGAATATGCACAGGATTGTAAAAGCAGCTTTTAGTTCACGAAACATCCAAACAAAGTTCAGAAATTTGAATAGAATTGTTTTTGATATGAGATCCGACGCGCTGAACGAAATATGACTCAATATGAGTCTGCAAGAAAAAGGTGTAAGTCTTCCAGGGGTATAGTGAATCAAGAAAGGGTTCACAAATCTTAGACAACCACAAAAACAATCTGGGATGCTCTTTTAGGTGTGTCCTCACAATGTCCTGACTGAGAACACGCCTGCTGGCGCACACATGTTGATTCCCACACCAAGCCCTCTGTAGTAAACTTCCATCGGTTGGAGAGGAAAAAAAATCTCCTGAACTCGTCGAAATGTATTGATCCAAATCTGTTCGCGTATAAAGAGAACTTCATTGTAGTTTTACATCGCAAACTGTTGAGTTTCACACAGACACACATGATGGGGGTGAACGTGTGGTTTAGGTTCAATTGTGTCCCACATTCATTAATTATTTGTAGCCTGAATGTGGAGCGAGCTGTGTTTTTGTGTACACTGGCATTTATACCGTTATAGACAAGATTTGAACCGTTAGGTTCTGGTCTATACGAAAGGTTTGTCAGTGTACAATACCTGGCCCAAATGCTTTAAAAAGGAAAACATTTCAGGCTGATTTGTAAATTTAAAAGTGGACCTTTGCGAACAACAAACGAGAATAAGATTTGCCTATTTCTTTTTTCTTTTTTTCTTTTTTATATTTTGCTTATGTGTACGATACTTTTATGCCTACTTAAAAGTCCACAATAATTTCAATCTCAATTTGCAAGATACACGACGAGGCGACCACTAGTAACAATAAATAAACATACGTTCCGAATTCTTGGAAGTTCGACTTTAGAGTAGTTGAAATATCATGAATTTGTAAGGCGCACTAAATTATAAGTTACTCAAGGTGCACGAATGTGAATCCTCTCACAGTAAGGGAAGATCAGAAAAAAAGAACAATTACTGTCTAAATGTAAAAGAGTGAAAAACATCACTCTTTACATTTTGAGCTGTCGCTCATATGGCTCTTTAAAAAGAGTGGTGGTTATTTCACTCTTTTAGAGGGGTTTCACTCCAGGACAGAGTGGAAACATCACTCCAAAATATGCAAACTTCAACCTAAAAGAGTGGAAGACCACTCGAAAAAGAGTTGTCTCTCATATTGGCTCTTCAAAGAGTGCATTTTCACTCTTTTACGTTCAGAGAGTACAGATAAGCCATGTTAAAGACAGTGGACACTAATGGTAATTGTCAAAGGCCAGTCTTCTCACTTGGTGGATCTCAACATCACAAAATAACAAACCTGGGAAAATGTCAGCTCAATCGGTCATCGAAGTTGCGAGATGATAATGAAACCCGCATGCAATGCTGATCAGAAACACCACAATTTGAATTTGGTGCTCTTATCCGCTCGGCCACGACACTTCAATACTCAGCGCACTTGTATGTTTCAACGAAAATTGGCTGTCAGTTGACAATAGCTATTGGTCTTAATCAATTTGATCTTAAAGACACGAGACACCTTTGGTAATTGTCTAAGATCAGTCACTTGGTGTATCCCAACAAATGCATCAAATAACACATTAATGTGAACATCTGGACTCAATCGGTAATCGAAGTTTCATTGACATTTAGTTTTTGATAAGAGGAACGTATTATTCAGTCAACACGAAATCGAGTTGATTGGGTTTAGGCCCCCCGTTACTATCGGCGAGCCCGTTGGTCTGTCCTCGGACATCTGCATAAAACGGGGGAGTTCAGGGGTTAACATTCCAGCCAATGAGCTCGGACGCTGTCTCGCAGGACGCGGACATTACAAATCGCCAGCCATTGTGCCTTGCAACCAAATAATTAGCATGCATTACAAAATCAAGCAACTTATACAGCCATTACTCTTTATACTTTCCAAATAAATAGGGGATTACTTTGTTACCGCATAATTTGATTGTACTACTATTAGATGGGTAGACATTAAATGATCTATTTAACTCAGACATGGCTATTTATTTATTGTTGCCTCCCTCGCCACGCGCTAATCTACAAACAGCTCATCTCCACTGGAATAATGGTTGCCACGCGTTGCTCTTTTGAACTACGGCAAGTTATGTCTACTGAATTCGCCGACAGACGTCCCCGTAACTGGTTGCTTAGATGCGGCCGCGGGGCTGTGATCTATGCTCCAACAACAGTACACATGTCATCATAATCAAGCATTGTGTGCTTATTTTTGTCTACCCCAGTCGGATGTTTCATTCTCATGGAGGGTGTCATCACTGATCTAGCATGCCCTAATTATCTCCCCCCCCTGGATCCCTTAACAGCTGAACACGGCACATTTCATTTGCATAAAACCTCGCCCAAACGACCTGGGTGGTGTGAAATACACGCATTGTCCACTTTATAATTACATGCTTACTTTTATGTGTGTTTTTTTTTAAATGCGCATATACAAGAAATGTTTGCTCAAATTTATGCAGACCTTCTGAACAAAATTCAAAAACAGCTGAGTTTGTCATTTGGAAGGAAATTTGCATACGGCGATTACAATATTGTCTGCCAGCCTGGAAAACTATCAGATAATAAACCTTATGGAATACGCGATCATTTTCTCACGTAGGAACAGTCATATATATATAGTCATACAATAGTCGAGTTTTAATTTATTCTGGGGCAAACTTTAAATGAACTGTTACAGGAGAGTACATTTATATAGAAGTTTCGAGTCTGCCAACTTTCCCAAGCTTGACCAAAAGGTTCCACCCGAAAGACTCCCATCCCGAAAGACTCCCATCGACATATTTATTCAGTCAACCATTAAAACTACCATTGCCGCAACAAAGTCAAGCATTTTAATGAAGTAGATCATATTATACCGATTGAAACATCAACTTGTTGCACCTAAATCTTTTTGAAATTTGGGGTCTTCCAACGTTCCAAGCATGACTAAAGGTTTTCAAATATTTGTCAGGCAACCATTAAGGCCATAGACCTATCGTTGCTGCAGCAATTAGGATTCTCCTGAAGACGATCACATCATACTGGTCGAAACGTCGAGTTGTTTGACCACCGTTTATTTCTCAGAACCACCACAACTCACACACTCGGAACCCGGGTCACAATCATGTTACAGCGACCCGGGTTTCTGGTCAACGTTACGTCATCAGGGCCCAATTTCATAAAGCTGCTATACATGAAATTTCTTCCTTGATAAAAAAACAGGATTACCAACCAAATTTCCATTTGTTGCACATTGCTTGTTACTGGTACTCAGCTGTTGTTTGCTAATCCTGAAAATCATGTGAACATTTGGTTGGTATAATCCTGTTTTTATCAAGGAAGAGATTTCATGCTGAGCAAACTTTTATGCTAGGCAGCTCTATGAAATTGGGCCAAGAAATACACCTCATGTTGACCTGACCCTTGACATTTTTACTGACGAACCCCGAGTGGACTTATTTTGAAGGGGGTAATTCTTAGTCCCATCCTATAATTTCATACAATACGTCATGGTCTATACAGCCAACCTGTGAAATTGCGTCACGTTTTAGTGAAACAACCACTTTTTGCCAGTTATCTTTAGGATATCGTGTGGTTTTTGTTTTCGATTGACGAAACACAATGGTTGATTTTGGTGGTCTTCAATAATTCAAGACCATGACCATGAATACCTTTTCACAAAGATGACATTAAGAAACTGGACTTCCTAAACGCAAAGTTAACACAAATCGTGTGTGTGTGTGTTATTTGTGCTAATGTGTCTATAAACAATATAAGATAACTATCTTATCTTATAATTTCCATGACTGTCTGATTTGTATCAACATTTGGTATGAAGAAAAGGGGCACATCTTCATCATTCTCCAGAAGACGATCAAAGCATACTGATCGAAACATTGAGTCGCTAACCACCGGTTCTTCCAGAACCAACACACTACTTAACAGAGATATTCACACGGTGTTACTGCACACCTCTATTAGTAATATTATTCTTTCACTATGCAAAGTTTCAAACCCAACTTATCTTTAAACATGTTCGGATACCTTTTAAAACTCTACTCTACGTTGAAGCTATGACACAAAATTGAAAACTTCCCATCCGAACTAAATAGTATTTTGCCTGTCATGAAATGCCCTGGAAGTCACCATGTCGCACTTTTGTATACAATCGTTTCCTATATTATAGTCTACACTAACGAAAGACTGTTGAACGCCCAATCCACGGTCTTAAGGCGGGGGGGGGGGGGGGTCCCACAATTATTTCATTATTGTTTTACTCTTGGTTAAAGTTTAAAATTGTTCGGTCAAGTAAAATCGATCCATATTTTTAACCAAGTACATGTACGCTGTGTTTGCCTTTACTACGAGCATCGATTAGTGCAAACCGGATAGGCGGAAACACGCCACGGGTATCCCCTTGACAAACGTCAATACCTTTATGAAATTGAAATATTTATCTCGAGGTATAATGGGTATAGAATTATTTCACGCTGCGATGTTAGAGAAATCCGGGTACTAGGAATGTCTTCAGGGCAGGGTGTACTTTTGGTAATTGTCAAAGACCTTACTTGGTGTATCCCGATATGCATTTAATAACAAATCTGTGGAAATTTAGGGTTCCATCGGTCATCGATCTTGCAAGAGAATAATATTAAAGGCAATCGTGTTGCATAGAATCGTGTGTGCTTCCCAGTTTGATGGCTGATAGACTATTCAAGCCTGAAGCCTTTCTCAGATTCAAATTTTGGGTTGAAAAGTAACCTCATTTTATAGTCATTAACTACTGGGGTAACTATAGTTTCCAAAGACATAACTTTCAAAGGCTTGAAGCTTTGCGGATTAGCTTTTAATTTGGATAATAGCGACAAGTACACTCTGTTTATGGAAGGAGTGGTGGTTTAAGAAGAATCAGAGATGAGGAAAGCATGTGACGTTTCGACTAAAGTGTTGTGTTTGTCTTCAGGAGAATGTTTATCTTCGGCTATTTTTGTAAACACTCACAGACAAAAACTTCAGTACTCCACGCTCATTTTAAGATATTTAATATTGGATTTATTGTCATTTTGTAGGTTAATCAGGCATAGTATTTGGTCCTCGGAAAAAAAAGTAAGACAAATTTAGTACAAGGACCGACCGGATTGTACACATGGTGAAGGCTCTGAAAGTCTTTTTAGACTATTTAGTCACAATTTTAAAGATTTGTCGAAGTGCAAACAAATCGATAAAAAGAAAGAAAAATAATATTTCCTGATTAGTATGCTCAGTAAAAATGACTCCAGCGAACCAATAAAGGCTGTGATGTTCAAACGCAAGGACACATAAACGTTTTGTTTTAGAATGAACTCAAGAATCGTAAATTCATGGTATCAACCAAAACCTGCTTTAAGTGCATTTTTGGGAGAAATCTATATAATACAATTTTTTTTCACCGCGAACAATAAAATACAGCACTAAAGGCCGGACACCATAATGTGTTAAATCTCACGAAACGCAGTGAACGTGCAGCCGGGCTATCCGTTGACAGCGCCCTCTGTTGACGTTAAATAACGGGCGGTGCCAATGTCAAGTTCAGGACACGACCCGTAACGTTGCCGGTGTATAATAACTAATTTTTGTACTACAGTAGCCCACATACTGTACTTTGGAATAATACAAAAAGGGATTTGGAGTGGTTGGAGAATTGAAATAGCACAACCAACCAATTCGTTGACCCTGGAACCCTTTCTCCCTTTAAATTATCATAATATATACAGCCTAAACTGGTTTCTATCATTATATTTGTTTTCATCACCTTTTGAAGATAGGCCTACATTTCAAATGTTCATCTACTGAGGTTTATTTCTTTCAATTTACCAAACAGGTTAAAAGACAGCCAGACAAAGAGTGCAAATGGCGGTGGTTACCTACATAGTGAAGGGTTCTGCAAGCGAACTTCGTTCATCGCGGCCCGAAGTCTTCCAATTTGACGGTGTATTATAACAGCACTGTTCGTTAAAACTTGCAGTGGAAAATAATGCAGCAAAAGTAGTTCTATTCGACATTTTGCATGTACCTGTTGCCAAGATCCAGTAATCTTGGCGGATTCAGCAACAATCGGACACATTTTCCCACCCTCTAAATGTGTTCCAAATTATGACAATGTTTCCAAAATAAATGA
Source organism: Asterias rubens (assembly GCF_902459465.1). Classification (NCBI taxonomy): domain Eukaryota; kingdom Metazoa; phylum Echinodermata; class Asteroidea; order Forcipulatida; family Asteriidae; genus Asterias; species Asterias rubens. The sequence goes on from NC_047076.1 coordinate 5,884,198, forward strand.
CAATCAATGTTTCTTTACCTCTCGTAAGTAGAGCCATGCTTGCAACGAGTTTCACCATGCAGCATTTATTGCTCCATAGTTCCACCATCGTTTTGTCTAGTCTTTGCTCTATGGTTTTACCAAGCCACCATTAAACACCCCCAATGAAGCTGTATACGCATTAGCTTGCTTTTTATCAATAGTAAAGTTTCCCCACGATTGCATGTCTCTATTTTTAACATCGCACATACCCAAAAACTCATCTTTTAAATTATAGCTTGAGAAGTAAAACCATAGTTTTGTTCAAATAATGAAGTCTGTTATAATTTACATAATTCCGAATTTATAACATTATGATTTGTTTATGATATCATGCAACTAATACGATGTGTATTCAATCAAAAAAATGAAATGCTAGACTTATCCTTAATATCTCTGAACCTCTGAACCCAGAGAGAGAGACCGATAAAAAAATTAGACTGAACATACAATCAATATGAACCCGTGGTCACCGATTAAACAAGAATTACCAAGCGTTATGGCCAACTTGGGGCACGACGAGAAAACCATGGTCACTCGTTAGCCGGTCCGACGCCAGCAGAGAGGCCCCGCATTGATTGGCTCACAGGCGCGTGAATTATGTGAATAAATATAAACGAATGGGCGTGTCGGTGTTTGCGACAACCCCTACGTGTGACGTCGTCGGGTCCAATCGATGGCGGTATGCACTTGTATAACTTTACGCGCGTGTCCAACGCAAGTCCACTAATCACTCCAAGCTCATGCACGACAGTATAAGCAACAACCGTCCACAACACTCAAACAACTTGTCATCTGTTATATCATCATCATCATCGTCATCATCACCCCCCCACTTAAATGTCCCCGAGAACTGAAGTAGTCGGACTACTGAACATCGTTGTCTTTTGAATACTAGTTCCAAGGAACACGCACTTATACAAAAAACAGAAACAGTACACACACACGGAAAATGTTTTGGGACGCAAACATGGAGCACATTCCCCTGGAAAACAGGCCGCCTTCGTCACTGTTCGGTGGCTACGACCGAGCGCCGTTCGGCGATGTCCTATCGGGTCATCAGCACCAGGGCTTCGGCAGGAAGATCCAACACGATCACCACAGTCACGATGGAGTCAAGAGGCGGCGGAGAAAGGCTAAGTGTCCCGTGCAACAGGTCCATCAACGACAGGCAGCAAACCTCCGGGAGAGGAAAAGAATGCAGTCCATCAACGATGCGTTTGAGGGTCTCCGGGAGCATATACCCACCCTGCCTTACGAGAAGAGACTGTCTAAGGTGGATACGCTCAAACTGGCCATTGGGTACATCAACTTCCTGGCGGAGATGGTCACGTCGGATGCCAGCAGTGGAGATGGATTGAACAATAGTGGACAAGAAATCCAAAAGAAAGTCATCATTTGCCATAGAGGTGAGTTCAGAGTAAACTTCTCACAAACACAACTTTTTGAAATAAATACCGTAGTTTTTTACGACACGTCGGTCACTTCAAACAAACTTCCTCTGCCTAAAATGTTTAATTAATTAGAAGACAAGTTACGTCTAACATAATCATTCGTGGTTTTTGAACAATCTTTCATGCGACAACATCAAATTAAAATTCTTTTGCTTGAGTTCGGTAAGTTTGGATGGTGGAAGTTTGTTTTGTAACTATCCTATCCATAATTCCGATTTTAGTGTCGTGATAACACGGTGGCAATAAACGCATGGGAAAGGGAATACAAAAAATATAGGTCTATACCCATCGTCAAAAATGCGGAATACTCCGGCTGCAAGGAGTAGGCCTAATGCATAAATGTGGGACTATCTAACGGAAACAAACGAGATGGGGTCTATGAACGCCATCTTGCTGGTAGAATATGCTTCCCCCAGTACACTTTTATTGATGAACAACCCTTGACTTCGTTTAGTCTGCATGTTTTGCGCACACTCACTACACCCATGTATTACACCGGACACTATACTTTGAACTGGAGGGCCACTAAAGCTCCTTTTTAAAAAGTGAATGAGTTCTGCAAGTTAATAGCATGTCAGGGTTTATACACAATTCCCTCGTATAAATAACGCTTCTTCAGTGTGCCATCGCGCTACAATCGCGGATAACTAAACCGACTAATGCCCAAACACCATCCAAACAACCTAACAATAATAACCCCCTTCTTCAGGTACATCATGGTAACCCCTGTTTTTTGTTCCGACCCCCCTTTGATGTCAGCCTGGTAATCCTCCTTAGCTCTTCACATTAGGTGCTTCATGTTTTGGCAATAGTCACGATAAGTAGGTTCTATCAGCGGGGCCTGGTGCCTCTGTGTTACCGGGGCTAAGCGGCTTATTCTCCCGTACATCTTGACTTCCTTGAGCACGGTGAATTAAAAGGTCGCTGGTGTTTCTTGTTGAGATGCAAGACGCTCATTTGGGAAATGATGTAATGCGGTTCTCAATGAATGCTGCGATTAGTTCTTTGATACGGTTGATTATTTATAAGCAAATGAAAGAGAGCAATCCGGGCAAATTATTGTTGAGTTCGGTAGGAATTAAAACTTTGCATAGTGGCGAAAACAATCTACAGAATTGCGGAAACACCAAGTATGTAAAGATGTATCTATCTAATGTTGGCTCTGAAAATACACGATGGTATAACGACGTTTCGGCCACTCGTCTTCAGGAGAACCATAATAAATGTGGTTTTTTTTTTTTTTTTTTTAATTGAGCACCCAAAGTTGACGAAATCTCACTGCACTGTTATAAACTTTTGCTCAAAAAATCACAGGATATCTTTAAATTGTGTTGGGAATGGGAAATCACGTATTGATGTTTAAATTTGCTAAATTTAGTTATCGATCTATCGATCAATAGTCAACGAGTAATTTGAAGAATGGACTCGTCATAATACGTCATTAAAACAAAGACAAATACAATGGAAAAACAAATAATGTGTTTATGTATTGACGTCGTGCTTAACTATTTATAGACATAATGCTGTTTATTGTTGGGAACCACTTTCATTTAAAACATAACATATGCTTAGTAAGTTAAGCAAACTAAAACATCAGGTACCAGTCACAAAAAGACGAATAGCATGGCATGTTCACTGGTAATCTATTACTGGTAAGTAAGAAGCTCTGTGCTTACCAGTTTTATGAACTTTTGTCAATGTCTCAATTGCTAGTAAATCAGTATACACAATTAAATGGGTCACGGGGCCTTTTCCCAGCGAAACTGACCCCTCTTTTAAACAAGCTACTCAAAATCATGAGTAGGTTAACTAAAGCGAAGACCTCACGCATTACACGTGTCCACAGTGGTGTGTGTAACAGGCTCTTAAAACTATAGAGGTATTGCCCCGAGTCAAGAGCAATCGCTCCGCGTGGTCAGCGGACCGCGCACGCTAGCGTCGTGGGCACTCGTGGCTCGCTGAGCCCCGGGCCAGCCGGTAAGACACGGTCCAGTCAAGCTGGTTGGCCTAGACCTACACCACGCCCAAGCGATTGTTCCTTGGGCTATTTTTTCTAGTCAGTATTTTTGCAAGTTGGAGTCATTTTTGATTAGCAATAAATATTAGATTGCAGGTGGGGGGCCTTTAGTATTAGATGTACGAGTCTTTGCCTGTGTGTATATACATTACAATATTCATATTTAAAGGGGTGCTAACAAAACACTTTTGCACCCTAGGCGTGTAATTCTATTCGTATTAATTTATATGACACCACACATCAAACACAGGCTTTCATGTGTATATTATTTATGGTATAAGATCGTTTACAAACCGTGCGTTCAAGACTAACAGGGTTTCACTGAGGAGCACTGGCAGAGTTTCAAGCGGGGCTCTATCGGCAGTACAACACCAAACCCGAGGCTGACTACCTTCCAAATTGTTAAATCATAATCATAATTTTAGACGGCTCTGCTGCCAGAGGGTGTAATTATTGCTATTTAACATGATGTAAATGGCGCGTGTGTTTAATTATATCACCTCCTATAAAGTACACCCTCACGCTCCCCCTCAGCCCCTCCACACACACAAACACCTAATGAACAATTAAATTTATGCATAATTAATGATATGACTAGCACTGTTAAGTAAAATTCACTTATAATGCACGAGCCTAGAACCCCGTCCAAAAACGTTACAAACTCAGCGGCCCGTGAACAACAAACTTGCATATGATTTTCGTTGAGGGCGGTGTTATGTTTTGGGTTCGCGACCGCGATAATGTTTGTCAACGGTGGGTGACAATAATTTCAGCAGGGATGAAATCTCAGATGTATTTTTACGATGCTATGAATAAATATTGTCACGGATAGTCTTTAGTGATTACTTCGATTGACTTTAGGGATGAGCTCCGATCTAATCAATGACGCTACTCAGGCTTTTAAAAAGTATTACGAGTTTATAAAAAGTCAAGTTTTCTATAATGTTTACAAAAAGTTGGACGGTCATGGCTGTCAGAAACTAGTATGCACTGTTAATGCAACTCAAAAACTACGAACATAAATATTTAATGCACTGTCCTTTTATTTATTTATTTTGTCCTAGGTTCTCCATCTCCATCAGAAATGGGTGGACTACAACCCCTCGCCGGACATTCACTTTCATGGTGCAGCGAGAAGAAGACCTCACCCGGCCCAAACAACACAATGACGGCCAAGGTTTGGACACCAGAGGACCCTCGCCAAGTGAAATTCACATCATTGGATTTGGACACTTCTCTGGACAGCATGGGGTCGCCGCCCCTTATGCTATAGCATACGAACAATCATAGACATTATTTTCGCCGGTTGTGGGGACTTTGGCAATAATAGAAACGCATATTTTAAACTCTTGAAAGCCAGTAAAAATGAAGGCCAGACGCGGTCGCCATTTTGTTTGTTTTTGTTTGTACGAGAGGCAATACACTCTACGCAAGGAAAATGTTCACATTGATAAAACTCACCAGTGCATCTTCTTCACCGACTGGAAAACTCCATGTATCCGATCTGAGAATGAAGCATCTCATCAAAGACATAATTCCACTGGGTTCCATTCACTGAAAAAAACTTGAGCTCAGACACCAACAACATTCTTGAAAGAACATCTCTGATTTTGAAGATTAAAATCCTCCACCATTCTTTTACTTCATTCATGTGGCGATTGTTGCTAGGAGTGGTCTGAGCGTATACTCGAGAGGGCGTGACCGGTTCGGACTGGTTGGTTCTGACCAGTTTGACGAACATAATTATTTCGGCTTTAAGAAAACAACAAAAAGGCGCTCAAAGTAATGTCGTCTGCTACTTGGAATAAACTCTGGACCCATCAATACAACTTCCAAGAGGACATACCGATGTGTTAATGGTTGTTTCTCCTATTTTCTTTTTGACAAAGGGCAGAACGGAGTCAAAAGATGGTGTTATATCTTTTGTAATACATTTCACCAGCTGAAGAGTTATGTAACAAACAGCTTAAACGCAGCTAAATTCCTTTGGGGAAATGAAAGAAATCATCTATCAGCTTGATAAAAGAGATGCTCAACGTTTTCCATTTTACTTGATACTCATGAGGTAAACCTAGGTGCTATTCAAAGTTAAGTAAAAATTATGCCAAACAATGCGTGAAACAATCATGGATTTTGAACAAAATTCATTAAGTCCAAATCACACGGTTTATGGCTATCAGTATAATAGCAAGAACGGTAACCAACCAACCAAACTACTACGAAATATACGTTGCGTTGTGTTGGTTCCCTGTTGCTTATTTTGCTGAGCAAATCAACCTGAGAGGCATTTTTTTTCTTTTTTTCTCTCTTCTTGTTAACAATCCTCCATGCTTGGACATTGTGTACAAAACTGTAGGAAAAAAATGTATAGCAACAATAGGTTTAGATAATAGGGATTTTGGGGTTCTCAATTATTATTATTGTTTCTTTTTTTATACAGTTCCTGTATAAAAGGGTATTCACCGCCGTGCCAATATTTTTTACAAATAATAATTTGTTTCTTTCTTATAGTTGCATGTTTTTCTTTATAAATTTGTCCTCATTTTCTACAAGGCACTTCTAAGTGCAATAATGGTTGTTTTTGTGAATAACAGTGCCATCGAATCTCTGTCCTAGTATACTGAAGGGGTGGTAAAACATTTGTAATGGGAAAACTTGAACCAATCACAACCAATGCAATATACATGAGATTGCTGCTGCTTAAGCCCCCAAAGTAGCTAAGCACAACACAATTGTGCTTACCAGAATAGTGTCACCAGAGAAAATATAACATTAAGTTATGTACAATGTGCAACCTAACTTTTGCTTATAGCAATTTGTTAAGCATGAGTTATTGAAATGCTTAAACATCTCATGAATAATTATGAAAATAGACTCATGTTCCTGCTTAGCATTTTTTCTGAAACCTTTTTGGAAACGGCTTGGGCGCGGGATTATAGACTTTTTCACTTTCACCGATCATTGAACAACCCTGCCCCTATCAAAATTTATTTTGCAGTATACAATAAATTTATCTAAGAACATTTCTTTTAGGTAAAAAATGTATCCAGATATTGCATTGAAGAAACAAAACTGTCTCCCTTATGCAAAACTTTACTCAACACGGAGAAAGTCTGCAAAAAAAGCTTAAAATAATCATGAAAATTAGAACAACTATATATCGAGATGAATTTCAATGCTGAGATGCATTTTCATGCTTATCGCCAGGCTCCATTTGCTTTAACATCTGTTCTAGGCAGCTCCTAAAATGATAATGATAATCAGGTGTATGTATATAGGCCTATATCAGAAAGTAATGACAAAGTCTATTGCTATTGTTGATAATCTGATAGTGGCATACTATTATCAACAAATTATCGGGAAAATCGAATTAGCTGTTGCAAACTGCTTACCAACCATATTTCATGGTAACAAAATAGTTAATGGCCTGGCGTTGGGCTTACCTATAACATGACCCACATAGTCTCTCCATACGGTCGAAATAAAACGTCATACCATTAACAATTTCTTTGCAACATATCATCGGCGTATAGGCTACATGAGAAATTTTGCCCCAACTATTTGAAATTTCAAAACAAAACAAAACGACAATTATTTTAACAATGACAATCAGCTTCTTGTTTTATAGTAAGGTGTCATCTTTTCAAATTAATGGTTAAATAATGGACAATATCGTTACTTGTAGAAGTAGTGTATCTCTATGTGGTCTTGTGCAACCATATTTTGTCAGTTCTTAAAAGTTCTTACATTTTACAAAGATATGTACATAGTTTGTAAAAAGAAAAAATGACAAGAAAAATATAATGTAATATATTGAGTAAGTTATGACATAGAATTATATTTCTTGTACAAAATTATTTATCGCTTGATATCAATCAAATCTCAATCAATTGTTTTTATATGAATTTAAATTAAATTATTCTCACGCTGAAGGGTGGAGTTTCCAATTCTTCTTTTTCTTAACGCTGAAAAAAAAAATTAAAGGGAGAAGTTCTTAAATAATTTATTATATTGATCTCGGTTCGTTATGTATGGGGAAGTTGTCTTTAATTACAATAAAGAAATGCCATAAAGTGCGCAACGTGTAATGTATATCTATATTGATTAGTGTTGAGTGTATGTCCGCATGCCTTATAAGAAAAACACCCCCCCCCCCCGCACCCAACCACAAAAGAGCACCACCAATTAATTAATTATGGGTCCAATTTCATTGAGCTGCTTAAGCAGAAAATATTGCTTAACATTTCTCTGCTATTGGCAGAAATGAGTAGGATACCAGTCACAAATTGTACTTGTGGCATGGTAACCTTATTCTAATAAATATAATTTTGTTATGCTTAGCTACTTGTTGTACTTAAGCAGCTCTATGAAATTGGGTCCTGTTTGTGAAGCCATGGATTTTCAAAAGAACAAACTTTGCCATTAGCCAATGGGAGAGAGGACAAGGGTGGAATTTCAGTTTGAGATGTGGATTAAAAAACACACAGATAATAACTCCAGGGTAAACCTTTGCAATCAGAGGGACCTGAAAATAACATCCACATAATGCCCCCGGTGGGATTTGAACCGGGGTCTAAGAGCAGAAAGGCGAGGACAGATACCACTATGCCAACCCGACCGCTCGAACTGCACACGGGGTAGTTTTTACCATCAACTTGGAGGCAACCCTGAGCAGTATGCAAAAGGAACTCTTTCGTATCACAGTTGTCTTCACCTTGTCTTAATAAAATTCCCAAGATTACATGAAATTATGAAAGTCTCCTCGAGGTTTGTGAGACACAGTGACCATTTACTCTTGGGAGATGAGAAGCACAACCAGGATTCGAACCCACACTCCGGTGACTCCAGACCACTCACAATCAACAGCTCTCCACTGCTCTCGCCAAGTAAGTTTTTATGCTAACAATTAGTTTGAGCAATTACCAATAGTATCCAGTGCCTTTAGAAGGGGTGGTTCTTCTAAGAACCACTGGTTCTTCTCAGAACCACTGGTTCTTCTCAGAACCACTGGTTCTTCGCAGACCAACTGGTTCTTCTTGGAATCAATGCTCAGAACCACTGTTTCGTCTCAGAACCACCGGCTCAGAACCACTGGTCTGGCTCTTCTCTTCTTGGAACCACTGGCTCAGAACTACTGGCTCTTCTTGGAAACCACTGGATTCTCTCGGAACCACTGGTTCTCCTCGGAACCACTGGCTCAGAACCACTGGTCTGGCTCTTCTTGGAACCACTGGATCAGAACTACTGGCTCTTCTTGGAAACCACTGGTTTCTTTTGGATCCACTGGTTCTTCTTGGAACCAGTGGTTCATCTCGGAACAACTCTGTTCTTCTCCGAACCACTTACTCGGAACCACTGGCTCTTCACAGAACCCTGGCTCAGAACCACTGGTCTGGCTCTTCTTGGAACCACTGGTTTCTCTTGGAACCACTGGTTCTTCTTGGAACCAGTGGTTCGTC